>NC_083444.1:14041954-14235095 GCF_020745735.1 Hemiscyllium ocellatum
GGATGGGACTCAGGGGAATCCCCCCATAGAGTGTGCAGGGATTCGAGTCCACACCCAGCATTTCGAGATGTTATTTTGCTGTGTGTGCTGATAGAACATGGTTAGGTATGTATTAACATGGAACCCGCGCCGACTCCGGGGAGCAGGACTGAGGGTGCACAATTCATTTGGTGCTGCCCCCCCAGTGGCTACCAGGCAAAGGGTGAAGGCAACAATAAACAGGAACATCCCGGAGCTTCCCAAACGGAGTTATACAATGGTCCAAAGGCGATACCGCCTGCACAAAACAGCCCACGCTCTCGGACCCGGACCGTTCACAACAACCGCACACACACGGAAATCGTCAGCAGGTCCCGAGAGGAGTCAGTCTGAAAAGAAAGCAGAGTGTGAGGATGATCAACCAGTGTCTGGATATTTCTTCAGTTGTGACCAGTGTTTCCAGACTCCCCCTTCCCTCACATGTCAATACAGGTGGGTGTGTCACCGCTAATGATAACCTCAGAGGGACCATTCTACTGAGGGCGAAGCCTGGTTTAACGGGGAGAGTCTTAACCATAACCTTCCTACCCACCGCTGGGACCTCCACACAATCCTCTAATTGCCTCTGTTCATCCCTCCCTCACCTTCCTGTTTGTCCCGAACTGTTTTCCACATCTCCTTCAGCTGGGTGCTCAGTTCGAGCACATAGCGATGTATTCTATTCGCAGCGAGGGCCAGCATCGGAACCCTCCCATGATGATGGAATCGGGCAGTTACATTGCCCGACCTGTCATTGACTCGTAAGGGGTCAAACCATTCGACCGGCTTGTGGTGGACTGGAGTTTGTCAGAGTCCTGCATGGCCTTAGCAAGGGAGGGTTTAAGAGTTCTGTTCATTCACTCCACCATGCCTGAACTTTGTGGATGGTCAGGTGAGTGAAATTTCAGTTTAATGCCCATCAGCTGACATGTGGTTTTTACAACTCTTACAGTGAAATGGGTCCCCGTCGGAGTCAATCTGGGACGGCACCCAACTCCCCCACCTGGGCATCCCCTCCTCAGCTACAACCCTTGCCACAGCGTTAGCTGATCAGTTCTGGGTAGGGTAGGCCCCCGACCCTCCTGGTAAATTGGCCAATAATCACAAGGTAATCCGTCTTCCCATGGATTGGGGAAGAGGTCCCATAAAATCCATCTGTAACTGCCCCCAGAGTCCCTTTGGGTGTGGCAGGGGCCCCATTCTAATTTTAATGGGCCAGCCTGGGTTGTACTGGGCACAAGTCACACAGCGGTGACAGAATCGAGTGAATCTCTGCCCATGCCCTTCCACCACCATTGCTTCCAGATGTTGGTTATTATATCATTGATATGGGTGATGTTTCTGCAGTTTAACTAAGGGTTAATGAGTAAGGGCGAACTGTGAGACTGAATGTAAGTTAGCTTGGGAACAGGGAGAAACTGTTATATCAAAAACATGGCGGTTTGTAACCTTGGATAAAACTGATGTAAGTTGTTAATTAAAACTAGGCTGCTATGAAGCTAGATAACCTTGGCCAGGATACAATAGAAGCTCTTAAAATATTAGAAACATACAGATAACCAAGGCCTGCGATAGAGAGGCGAGAAATGCTTTAGCCAATAGAATTGTTAAAAATAATGTAATGTTTAAGAACATACAGATAATCAAAGGGTTGGCAGAGAGAAGCGTGAAATGTTTTAACCAATGGAATTGTTACTATCCTTTTCAGATGTAAAATAATGTATAAATATTACTGCTGTAATCCTTTCAGTGTGGTCCTTTCCCTTCTTTTTTGGAAGGCATCCAAACTTGCAAGTTTGAATAAACATTCGTTGCCTCATCTGTGTGTCTCGTAGTATTTCGATTTGCCACGCGATAGCGGTAGCTGGTGGGTATAAGGGTTGGTGTTGACAGCTTGGAGTTCGCCTCCTAGGACGGGACCTTGTGGACAGTCTCCCTTAAACTGGGTGTGAGAGCGGTTCGTCCGCCACACGGAAGTCGAGGGTTAAAGGACAGTCCCGGTCAGAGGAGTGTGGAGGCAGAACCCGGCTGATCTGAATCATACCAATAGTGTAGAGTAGTTAGCCGAGTGTCAGGGACTATTCTCCGGAGATTTAGAATACCTAGACAGAAGTCACTTATAACAGCATCACACGCCCCCACCTGGGAAATGCCAATGTGTAATTTACATCCTGAGAAGGATCCTTTTATCCCCACTTTCAGCTCACCCCAGCCTCTCTGACTCTCACTGTGTCTGTGTCTGACCCCATTGCGTTCACAGTGATACAATGCCACCCTCTGGTGGCCTCCCTCTGCCACTGCACAAGGGCAGGTTTTTTTCTCTCAGGACAATTTGCTCCTGTCCCTGTCCATTCCATTGTCTGTAAACTGCAGGCCCTGTTCCCTGTCCAAATTAATTCCAGCAATAACAACCACCCCCCCCCCCTGACTTTACCCCCTCATATTTTATGCCCCATCTTGCTGTGCCCACTATTTTACGTCTCTCACTTTTGCCCTCCACATTCCCACCGCCAACAATTTTGCCCCCTGCCAATTGCGCCCAGAGCTGGGGGAGTCAAAAATGGGGGTGGGGGGAATATATTTTCTCTCATTTTGTACTGCTCCAGTTTTTTTGTCCCTCCCCAGTTTTTTGAAAACTGCCCCAATTGAGCAACTTCCCTCCCCCACCGATCCCACCCCCGGTTTTTCTGCCCTGGCATTTTTGCCCATCCCCAGAGTTATTACCCCCACCCAACTCTTGCACTTTCCCCCAAACATTTTGCCCCCCACCACCTTGTCCTGGTCTAATTGCCCTTTCTCCATACTGCCCACTGCACTGCCATTCCTACCTGCATCCCCCCACTGGATATAAAAGCCCCCTCTGTGTCTCCATCGTGTACAATAACCGTCTCCCCTCCCCTCCCCCCTTCACTGGGCCCTCACCCCTGGGCTGGAGGGGGTGGGGCACGGGAGGATGCACACTGACTGACTGGCCTATAAACTGTGTGCTTTTTCATGCACAGCAAGATCCCATGCTCCCCCTCCACCCTCCTCAGTGAGAAAGGGGCTTTCCCTCCCCCACTCCCATCCCCCGTTGGGACAGCAATGGGAGACACAGGGAACAGCAAGATCCCACTGTGATAACAGCATGTGCAGCACCAAGTGCTACTGAGTTCAAATCTACCCTGGGACAGGAACAGCAGGACAGAGGGAGGGAGCGACAGATAGGGAGGGGAGAGAAAGCGAGTGAGATGAGGGACAGAGACTGAGGGAGGGACACAGCGAGCCAAGACAGAGAAAGATCCAGGGAGAGACACAAGAGACAGAGAGGGCAGAGAGAGAGGCAAAGTGTGAAACAGGAAAGAGAGAGAGAAACAACCCAGGCAGAGAGAACAAAGGGCAGAGAAAGATCCCAGGGACTGAAACTCCCAGGGAGAGAAACAGGACAGACAGGAGAGCGTGTAAAACCCAGGGAGAGAACAGACAGAGAGAAAAACCACTTAGGGAGGGGTAACAGGACAGGGAGAGAGAGACAGAGAGACAGAGAGAGAGAGAGAGGAGAGAGAGACAGAGAAGAAGAGAGAGAGAGAGAGAGTAATGCCGAACACAGAGGGAGGGAGAGACAGTAAAAAGTCCAGGGAAAGAAATCCAAAGGAAGAGAGAGAGAGAGGGAGAGAATGAGGGAAAAGCAGCCACAGAGAGAGATACAACAGACAGCTAGTGAAAGAGACGGGGGAAATGGTATGAAGCAGATAGAATGATCCTCGGCAGGAACAACCAGATCCCGCAGGGCTGACACAGAGAGGGGTGTGGGGAGAGGTTAGCAGGGAGGTTGGAGATTGAACAATTCAACAGTTCCAGGAAAGGGGAGGATCCAGAGATTTGTAGGAAGGGAATCTACAGGGGAATGTGAACAGGGAGGAGATGGAAGGATGGGGATTGAAGGAAAGATGTGGGACGACAGAGACAGAGAGAGTGAGCTGGGACACAAAGGGAGAGGTGGGAGCTGGACAGCAAGAGGGAGGCAGTGACATCTGTGGGATCAGACTGTGCAGCAGCTCCCTCTCCGTCTTTCTGTCCCTTTGCCCCCAACCCAGACTTGCCCCTTGTGATAAATATCCTACAGAGACGGCCTGAACCCCACAATTCTAGTGTGTGTGTGTGTGTGTGTGTGTAAATGAACAAGGAGACAGGCTAGTTTCTGATTGTTCTCTCTCTCTCTCTCTCTGAATGTTTCTGGCTCTTGTCTGACGATTCCAGGCGGCAGAAATGATTTGATTCTCTCAGTCTCTGCACCGTCTGAGATTCAGCTCCTGGATCCAATCTCCTTCTCTGGGAACTGACAGAGACAAATAAAAATTGATTTGAAATAAAATTCAGCAGTGGTACTAAAAGCACAGCAAGATCCCACTGCTCTTGGCCTTCCACAATCTCTCACTTTACTGTGACACTGGTTCAGTTTAATTATTGCATCATTAATGCATTGCATCACATCACAGCAACATCGAAACACAAAGAAATCACAATAGACCAGTTAACCAGAGGCTAGAAATACACACAGCAAGATCCCACTGCAGCAGTGTGACATCAGACAGATCGTGTGTGTCACTGGCGTTGGTTAAGGGTTCGATTCTGTCTCCAGGACAACAGAGGGACCAACCCAACTGTTCAACAAATTCCAATCAATTGTCCCTCTGTTCGCCCCTCTCTGTAACCCCCTCACTCTCTCTCCATCTCTGATACCTCGATCTGTTACTCCCCACCCTGTGTTCCTTCTCTCTCTCTCTGTTCCTCCTAGCTTACTCTACATCTCTGAGATCTCTCTGTTCCCTCTCGCTCTCTCTCTCTCTGTCCCCTCTCTCTCCATCTCTGAGATCTCTCTTTGTGTGTTTCTCTCTCTAATTTAATCCTGTACACTGTAATCTTTATTCCCCTCCACTTTAAATAACGACGGCTCATTTATCATCCTACCCTCTCTGTGACCCACATTCCTCTGACATTGTGACAAGACTTTACAGAGGGTCAGATATTTTGGGTATTATTTCCCTCCTCGGGAGTCCTGCCTCACAGATCCTGGAGGTTAACCTGTTTGTGTCACAATCCCAAAACCCTGGTTACTTTAAACCCAGGCTTCAAACCCATTTTAAAAACGACAGGGCCACAATCTGACAGAACCCAATTAACCAGAGGGCCCTACAAACCAGGCCTCCACACTCCCCCCACCCCCGCAGTGAGAATAAACCTCGGGGTTATAAACAGACCACCTCTCACCTGGGCCCCACAGGCTGCAGCCTGGCAACCAGGCCTCAGGCCTCAGGCCCATGCTCCCCTCTGGAGGTTGCTCTTGTCCAAGGCTTTCCTGGTCCCAGGCATTTTGGATCTTCACTTTCCAGCTTTCCCAACAAAGGTTCTTTGGGACAAAAGGGAGAAAAAGATAATTTAGGGAGGTCGGGGCGGTGAGCGAGAGCACTTTGATGCAGAATTACACAGCAAGATCCCAGGTTTAAAAGCGGCCTCTGCACCCCCCCATATCTCATCCCCAGTACATTGCAGACTGTCACAACAACATCAAAATACAAACAAATCAGAAGACAGCAATTAACCAAAACAAACACATGCACCAAACAGGGAGAGCTGCTTGTTCTCAACAGCGACAGAGAAAACAGCTCATTTGAAGAATAAATCTAAATAATTTTTGTCCACATTTATCTTCCTTCGTGGAGAAGTTTATGAAGAAAAACACCTTTGACCACAAGTCCATCAAGAAGTGGTCAGCACGTAGTGTCCTCGAGACCCTTCGGGAAAAGGAGAGGGCGGATCCTGTTGAGTGGTTCCCTGAGCAGACTGTCAAAGCCATTTGGCAGAATGCCTCATCGCCAGAACTTTCCAACAAGCACCAAGACATGGCTTGGCTGGTGGTGAGAAGGGCTTTGCCTGTGAGATCCTTTATGCACGCCCGACTCTCAGCCGCACCGCACGCTGCCCTCGAAGCGGCTGCGGGGGGGAGGAGACTGTCACACACCTCCTTCTGGAATGTGCCTATGCAGAGGAAGTCTGGAGAGGAATGCAGTGATGTTTGTCGAGGTTCGTCCCGAGCAGCGCCGTGACGCGGGACTCCGTGCTCTACGGCCTGTTCCCTGGGACGCACACTGAGACGAACATCAACTGGGCCTGGAGGATCATCAACTTGGTGAAGGACGCTCTCTGGGTGGTCCGAAACCTGTTGATCTTCCAGCTGAAGGACCTGACCCTGACTGAGTGTTGCAGACTGGCACATTCCAAGGTCAGGGACTACGTGTTGAGGGACGCGCTGAAGCTTGGGGCAACTGCCACCAAGGTGCGGTGGGGAAAGACCACCGTATAACATCTGCCTGTCTAACAGGGGCCCATGCAGTCATTTGGGCTCTGCTGAGGCCTCAGCTAATTATATGGGCATATGGTTGAAAAATGTACAGACCTGTATAAAAATGATAAAATTAGATCTCTGTATGTAAATGTTTACATATGTATGGCATGACCAACTGTACAGACCATCAAATTATTTTATGAATAAAGTATATTTTTGAAATAAAAAAAATCTTCACTGAGTAGTTTGTGGACTCCACCCCTGCAATCACTGACACATTGTAACCTCTGTCAGTCTGCTCCCTGGGGAGCTCTCTGTGTCATTGAGATGTTAATTCCCAGGACAGGAGCCTTGTTTGATTTTGCTGCCCACTGAGATGTTAATTCTGGGACAGTAAAGTGTTACTGTTCCTGGTTTGTTCAACTCTGTTTGAAGCCTTGTTAGTTGTGACAGTGCAGTTTGAACATGTCTAACATTGGTACCAACCTAGCGTCTAAGAGCCAGCCTTTAGACCCCCTGACACACACAGGTCTGGGAAGAGAGGGGGATATTTGCTGAGGATCTCTCGGAACTTTCCTGCTGTACCTGTAGTTTCCAAACTCGAACTCACTGTCTCTATCCCTGTCTGCCTGTTTGTTTCTCTCTCTCTCTCTCTCTCTCTCCGTCTCTCTCTTCTCTGTCCCTGTCTGTCTCTCCCTGCTTTGCTCTACATGCAGCCATTTCCAATTTGACCTTCGATCTTTTATTTCCTTTCCTTTTCTCTAATATATCGGCAGAGTTTGGGAATTTCAAACATCAATCACATGCCAGCCGCTCAACACCCACATTTCCCCCTCTCTGCTATACACACACACACACACACACACACACACACACATACTGGGAAGATAGGGGGACCATATGCAAGTTTGGTCAAGGGGGAAGTGTCAGTGATGGTCTGAGTCCATGTAACATCACTGAAATGTCTGGGTGTGTGTGTGTATGTGTGTGTCTGTCCATCTGAGTGCACAGTTTCAGTGTCAATGTTGTCACTCCATAATGTGACTGTGTGTAAACCACGTCTTATGTCCCTGTCCCAGTAATGATCCACAAACCATACACCGTCCCTCACTCTCATTCACCCACACTCTCACACGTGTACACACACACAGCCTGGCACACTACATTCAGTCCTTGACACACACACACTCTCTCTCGCACACACACACATGTCCCATCAGATATTCACACTGATGTGCACACTTACACACACAGGCACTCACAATCCAAGACTCCCACTCTTACAGACAAATGCATACTCGAACAATTTCTCATACACTATGACAATCACACATACACTCTCTCACACACTCACTGTCTCTCATATGCACACACTCACTGACACACAGACATACACAGCCTCACTGTCTCTCACACTCACTGACACACGCACTCTCACACACTTGCTCACACATGCTCACACTCACACACTTACATACTCGCACACACGTTGTCTCACATATACTCTCACACATACATTCTCATGCTCTCGCAGACATACACTCGTATTCTCTCAAATACGTGCACACCCTTTATCTCCCAATTGCACACACTCTCTCTCTCACCCTACATCTCCCTCTCGACTGTCCCATCAAACATTCCTTGCTCGGTTACAGCACAGGGTTAGCTACAGAGTAAATCTCACTCTACACTGTCCTATCAAACACTCCCAGGACAGGGATAGCACAGGTTTAGACACAGAGTCTCGTTTGCTCTGCAGAGTCTCCATCAAACACTCCCAGGACAGGGAACACAAGGGGTTAGATGCAGGGTAAATCTCCCTCTCCACTGTCCCATCAAATACTCCCAGGACAGGAACAATATTAGACAATAGACAATAGGCGCAGGAGTCGGCCATTCTGCCCGTCGAGCCTGCACCACCATTCAATATGATCATGGCTGATCATCCTTAATCAGTATCTTGTACCTGCCTTGTCTCCATAATCCTTGATTCCACGATCCTTGAGAGCTCTATCCAACTATTTCTTCAATGAATCCAGAGACTGGGCCTCCACTGCCCTCTGGGGCAGAGCATTCCACACAGCCACTCTCTGGGTGAAGAAGTTTCTCCTCATCTCTGTCCTAAATGGTCTACCCCGTATTTTTAAGCTGTGTCCTCCGGTTTGGCACTCACCCATCATGAGAACCATGTTTCCTGCCTCCAGAGTGTCCAATCCTTTAATAATCTTATATGCCTCAATCAGATCCCCTCTTAGTCTTCTAAACGCAAGGGTATACAAGCCTACTCGCTCCATTCTTTCAGTGTAAGGTAATCCTGCCATTCCAGGAATTGACCTCGTGAACCTACGCTGCACTCCCTCAATAGCCAAAATGTCTTTCCTCAAATTTGGAGACCAGAACTGCACAAAGTACTCCAGGTGTGGTCTCACCAGGGCCTTGTGCAGCTGCAGAAGAAACTTTTTGCTTCTATACTCAATCCCTCTTGTTATGATGGCCAGCATGCTATTAACCTTCTTCACTACCTGCTGTACCTGCATGCTTACCTTCATTGACTGGTGTACAAGAACACCCAGATCTCACTGTGCTGCCCCTTTACCTAAATTGATTCCATTTAGGTAGTAATCTGCCTTCCTCTTCTTGCCACCAAAGTGGATAACCATACATTTATCCACATTAACCTGCATCTGCCATGCATCTGACCACTCACCTAACTTGTCCTGGTCACCCTGTAATCTCCTAACATCCTCATCACATTTCACCCTGCCACCCAGCTTAGTATCATCAGCGAATTTGCTAATGTTGTTACTAATACCATCTTCTATATCATTAACATATATTGTAAAAAGCTGCGGTCCCAGCACTGATCCCTGTGGTACCCCACTGGTCACTGCCTGCCATTCCGAAATGGAGCCGTTTATCACTACTTTTTGTTTCCTATCAGCCAACCAAGTTTCAATCCAAGTTAGTACATTGCCCCCAATACCATGCGCCCTAATTTTGCTCACTAACCTCCTATGTGGGACTTTAGCAAAAACATGGGGTTAGGTACAAAGGGGTTTGTGTGGGGGAGATCTTGATCCACCCAGATACTCCCATCAATTACACAGGGAGATTGATGGACTGGGTGAATGGGTAAACTGTGTTCGATGGGGTTCAGTGCAACCATGTGGTTATCAGGTTGGAGTACATAGAGGGAGCAGAATGGAGGGTTACAAGAACGATCTTGGGCCTTGGGATTACATTCTGAGGAGAGACTGAGGCCGGTTTCCTGTCGCACTGAGAAGGTTAAGGGATGATCTGATCAATATCTTCAAGATATGAACAGTACCAGACAGGGTCAATCAAGATCAATGATTCCCACTGGTTGGAGATTCTAGAAGGAGAGGGAACAGAGTCTGGGAATGTGGGCCCAGAGCGTTCAGAAGAGATGTTAGGAAACACTTTGACACACAAAGGGTGGGAGAGGTGTGGAACTCTCTTCCACAAACAGCAGTGGATGATGGATCAGTTGTACAGGTTAAATCTGACACACTGTTCCCATCAACACTCTCAGGACAGGGACTGTGTGTGGTATAGGTAGACTCCAAGAATCCCTACAGTGTGGAAACAGGCCCTCCGCCCAACAAGTCCACACTGACCCTCCGAAGAGTAACCCACCCAGACCCATTCCCCTCCCCTATTATCTGGAATTATCCCTG
Organism: Hemiscyllium ocellatum; assembly: GCF_020745735.1. Classification (NCBI taxonomy): domain Eukaryota; kingdom Metazoa; phylum Chordata; class Chondrichthyes; order Orectolobiformes; family Hemiscylliidae; genus Hemiscyllium; species Hemiscyllium ocellatum. The sequence goes on from NC_083444.1 coordinate 14,051,996, forward strand.
ACTTATGCACCTAATCTAAACATCCCTCAACACTGTGGGCAATTTAGCATGACCATTTCACCCTGACCTGCCCATCTTTGGAGTGTACGAGGAAACCGGACGACTGGGAGGAAACCCACGCAGACACAGGGAGAATGTGCAAACTCCACACAGACAGTCGCCAGAGGGAGGAATCGAACCCGGGTCCCTGGCGCTGTGAGGCAGCAGTGCCAAACACTGAGCCACCCTGTCACCCCTCAGCAATAAAGCTTCCTTTGTTGTATCCCCATCAAACACTTCCAGGGAAGGAGTTACAAACAGAATCAATCTCCTTCTCCCCTGCCCCCATCATTCCCTCCCTGGTTAGGTAAAGCATTGAGTTTGATACAGAGTAAAGCTCCCTCGATGAGATCACAATCAAAACATTTAACGGCAGGTATAATCTGATGAGAGATGCTGATTGAAACTTGGGCCCGCCTCTCCCCATCGTACACACACACACACAAAACAAAAATGGAAGAACTCCACATATTCAACACCAGTTTCTTTGTTTGACGCTCTGTTCTGTTCTGATTCACTGTTAGATTGCTGGCTCTGAACATCCACACGGACAGTCGTCCTAATCTCATGTGCCATGTCCTGCTCCAAAACACCGCGTCTATTTCCAATCCGAAGTGTGATACAGGAGCCTCCCAGTGTCGGAGGGAGGTGAGTCTTGAGTCTGACTCAGTTGTGTGAATGTCCTGTGTTCATCTGACATCCAGGGATTCTTTAATGGAGCTTTCATATTTGGAAATCCCAATATATTTGGTCATTCCGTGTCCCTGTGTAAACTTTGTGGCGAGTGTGTGTGTGTGTGTGTGTGTGTGTGTGTGTGTGTGTGTGTGTGTGTGTGTGTTCCCACCAGGGCCTTGCATTATTGGATGAAATATGTCTTTAAACCAGGACTTATTAAACATTCAACAATATTTTCCAGATCCTTGTACACAAGTCGCAGAAAGCCAATGTTTATGATGTCACCCAATTGTAGAAGAGTTTTTGAGACATGTTCCCTTCTCTTGTGCTGACAGATTTTCTGATCCATAACTGAATCCTTCTCTGTTCCTGCCCCCAGACAAGCATCGTACCTTTTAGTCTGGATTGTCCCTCCTCAGTCTGAGATTCAAAGACCATCACTGCCCATCTCACTGTATTCCATCTGCAGGAGGCTGAGAGATGATCACGGACAAACTGTGAGGGGGCTGTTTTAATCCACAATACCAGGACGAAAGATTTCGAAGGTGTCGACCATCTTAGGTATGTTGACGGCAGCCATTTCATGTGAGCTCAGCGCTGACATTGACTTTATTATCAGGGAGAGGCTGGAAAGAGTGGGGACTTGGGGAGTGCATGTGTATCTGAGTGCAGTATAGATTCACCAGAATGATAGCTGGGCAGAAAGGGGTCACTGGGAAGGGTGGGAAATGACCCAAACCCAGGGTTGTCCCCCTGGGATTTAGAAGGATCAGAAGGAATGAAAGTTTTGAGACAATATTGGAAACTGCTGGGATGGAGAATGAGAAAGGCTTCTTGCTGCTTCTGGGTCTAGGATTAGAATCAACGTCCAAAACTCTAACAATACTCTGAAATCATTTCAAGATTAAAATGAAGTCACAAAGCCTCCCATTTCTCTGTGTGATATTGCACAGATTATGTCTGACTGCCTCACTCACTGAACCTTTCAACACCCTTCCCAGTCTTTCTGTCCCCTCCTTGCATCTTACTGTCCCACATCACTTTGTGTTATCAGCAAACAGAACACAGGATCCCATCATCTCAGGCATTCAGAGTGTGGGATATAGATAAATTAATGTTACTTCTGCAATTCTGCAATTATAATTGATTATATAAAAATATGTGAACTCACATCAGTGTGTAATTGTTTCAGCCAAGAGCTGAGTCAACAAGAATGGAAACTATGTGGAGGAAATGCATAATTGTTTTTTTTGGATTAGCTAAAAATGTATGCAAGAAAGAAACGGGGCTGTAAGGCAATGGTAGAAATACAGGCACTCGATAAGATGCTGTGAAGAGAGGCAGTTACATTAGATATGCCTGTATCAACAGTAGGTATAAACATCAGTTTCCCATTTTGACAGAAACACAGTAACAAACCCCAATTAAAAGGGCTTAGTGATAAGATGCTGAGAGGGGCAGCACAGATGGAGGGAGTAGATAATGGTAAGGCAAGGATGTGCCCACAGCAGGATGAGGTCAAATGGCCTTGTGAGAACAGGAATAAGCATTTTGTCACAGACAAGGCCGGATAAGACAAGAGATAAACAGGAGTAATGGGTACCAGTCTGAGGGAAGTGGAGGATGTAAACAGTGGGGGGGAAATAATGAAGTAAGAAAAAATATGTAGGAACCAAATTATATAAATATCGAGTATTTGTTGAATTCAGTGTGTTTTGTCCCTGCCTTGTGGACATCACACCCACTTGCAAGTGTGAAATAAAGGGCACTACTGATTCAGAACTTGTCTTGGACTGAAATTATTGAAGTGAGTGAGCTTTACTTCTCACAATTGGGGGCTCGTCCGGGATGTTCTTCCATCGCCGGGGGAATGGCTGGCCCTGGACATTGGGGAGATGAGTCCCGTTCCCCATTGAGGAGCGGTCTTGTGTCCCGGTTTAGTCCAGTCCCTTGGGCGACTGGTACGAATCCCACAAGAGAGACATCTGAATCCTACAGTGTGGGGAGGTCGATAGGAAATACGGCAAAAAGGGACCAGGCAACTCTGTGCACAGACCAAGGTAAGAAAATTGACTTTTAAGTATTGCCTTGGTGTCCGGGATTGAGTTTTAGTAGTTAATAAGGGACTAACGAAGGAACTCAATATGGGTTGTGCCGTGGGTAAGGAAAAAGCCTCCGGGAAAACAAAAGAAGAACAAGGCAATGGAAATGGAGGCGGGGTCCCTTACAACATACCTCCAGAAAGTCCGTTGGGCAGGATGTTGTGGAATTGGACAAGTAATACTTGTACAAGGGAGAAAGTTGATTAAATATCGTTGCTTTGTATGGACTAAGGAATCCATTCTTCGTCCTGCTGTCTTCTGGCCAAAGTACAGGTCGGATGAAGACTGGGTTTGTAAATATCTGAATTTATATGTCAATGAGTGAGAGAGAGAGAGAATGAAAAGAGCTGTCCAGCTGGTAGAAAGTTTAACCCTTTGTGATTTGGTCTGAATGCACATTTGTTTGTTGGTGATTGAATGTTTGCGTTTTATTCCCTGGAGCTTGAGTTCCAGGACTGTTTTGAATCTGATTTTTATTATGGGAACTTAACATGATTTCTTTGAAGGTTAAGGATTCTACAGAGATTATGAAAAAAAATGGTGATAACTCCTGTTCCTTTTCCAGGTCATGACTGCCTTACTATCAGTTTCTAACTATTCTCTTTTATCCTTACATAAAAGCGATTTATGGAGGACAGTTGAAGTTTCAGTTCAACATTAGATTGTAGTAAAAACGAAACTCCTTTGGTTAATATCTGTGACTTGGATTCAGCCATTGTTCATGCATTAGAAGTTTTTTTTTAACTTGAATAGACAAATTCTTTTAAGGCAGCTCTGATTATTTCACGACCTATAGTATTGTAATTGAGCAATGATTGGTCAGGGCAACATAAGAAAACTAATTTTGGATTTAAATTAAGGGACTAAAACTGAGTGATTACAGTGGATTTCAAAATTGGGAACTGAATGCATTTTAAATTTTAAATATTAATTACTGAATAAATGAATGTAAATATATAAATATATTTACAAGTGAGGAACAGGCTTTAAAGTTAGTCAAGTGTGAATTGATGAATTGGTGTTTGAAGTTATGGGGAGCTAGAAATGTTGCAATATTTCTTTAAGAAAGAAAAAGGGGAAGAACGTAACGACTTATCCCCTTCGGGAGGTACCAATAGGGACAAAGAGATTGGGTTTGTGAGTGCCCCCCCTCACCAGTGGGGAGGTCAGAACATTTAAAAAGGAAATGAAGGTCCTGGTTGAGGGTCCGGTAGGATTGTTTGAATAAATTGATCAATTTTTGGGGCCCAGTCTGTATACGTGGGCTGAGTTAATGACTATTTTGAATATACTATTTACTGGGGAGGAAAGGGGACTTATACGGGGAGCAGCCATTAAAATATGGGACAGGGAACACCCGATTGGAGATGGGGATGCTGGACAGGGAGAGACTAAGTTTCCCCTCAGAGACCCCCAGTGGGAAAATCAAAACCCGGAGCATAGAATAAGAGAGACAGTTCCGAAGTCGCAGAATCTGACTAAAGCCTTTGAAGTTAGACAGGAGAAAGATGAGACTCCTTCGGCTTTCTTGCAAAGATTAGGAGACTCAATGTGGAAATATTCTGGAATGAACCCTGAGGAGCCAGTGGCACAGGGTCTTTTGGAAGTACATTTTGTGACAAAGGCATGGCCAGACATACAGAGAAAGATACAGAAGATAGAAGGGTGGAGTGAAAAACCATTAGATGAATTGTTAAGAGAGGCACAGGAAGTGTTTGTAAAGAGAGAGGATGAGAGACAAAAACAGAAGGTGAAAATGATGGTAGCTACGGTTGATGAGGTAGTTAAGAAAAGAATGGATCCAATATTGAGCAACCGGAGCGGCGGGTGGCAACATGTAGGGCAGGGAGGGAGAGGACAAGGGGGAGCATTTGATAGAGGGTTCGAGTGACAGGGGCAGAGATGGAGGTCTCCACAGGAAGGATGCTATTATTGTGGAAAGATAGGGCATTTTAGGTGGGAGTGTCCTGATCTACAAATCTGTAAGGGAAGAAAGAGCAATTCCGCTTATGAATTTTGATGAAGAATAGGGGTGTCAGGGGTTCCTGCCTTCAGGGACCCACCAGGAACCCTTGAAATAAATTTAAAAAGGAAAGGGGACATTGCCTGTGAGCGACAATATCCCATTTCCATAGAAGGTACACGAGGACTGCAGCCAGTAATTGAGGGACTGATTAGAGATTGAGGAAGATCCCTCATGACCACAAATGCTTTCGTGTGATAGATTTAAAGGATGTCTTTTGGGTTTGTCCCTTGGCGGAGGAAAGATTTAGGGACGGCAAAAACAGCAGATGGGCATTGGATGTTACCTGATGGAAGGGAAATATTGAACAAAATGATGATGCGAGAGATTATGGCTGTCCTACACCAAGGCAGTCATTGGGGAGTACAAGCAATGTGTGATTTAGTTCTTAGGGAATATGGATGTAAAGGAATATATACAATTGCTCAATAAATGTGTGAGGGATGTATAATATACAGAAAGGTAAATAAAAAAGTCTTGAGAAAACAGACCCCGGGAGGAAGAGACCCAGGATTGAGACCCTTCCAGAGTATACAAGTAGATTATACTGAATTACCCAGAGTAGGGAGACTAAAATATATGTTAGTCGTAGTAGATCATTTATCCGGTTGGGTTGAGGCATACCCCCGAGCTACTGCCACTGCGAGTGGGGTGTCTAAAATAATACTGGAGCACAGAAGTCCCCGATATGGGCTAGTATACACTATAGATTCCGACCAAGGAACTCATTTTACTTCTAAAGTGTTACAGGGGGTAATGAAAGGGTTGGGAATCTTCTGGGAATTCCATACTCCATGGCACCCGCCATCATCAGGAAGGCTTGAGAGAATGAACCAAACACTCAAACGACAGCTCTCTAAATTGATAATAGAAACCAGACTCCCTTGGACCAAATGTTTACCTATAGCTCTCGTGCGAGTACGAACAGCCCCACGGAAAGATTTCGGACTATCCCACTATGAAATCTTATTTGGATTACCTTATGTGGGAACGAACGGAGAATTGCCAATTCCTGAAACTAAAGATTTGTTCTTAAAGAAGTATATACTGGGCCTATCCTCCTCTTTGTCTTTCCTCAGGAAACAGGGTTTATTGGCACAGACTCCACCCCGAGAATTCACCGTTCATCCCATCCAGCCGGGAGATTGGGTCTGAGTAAAATCATGGACAGAGAATAAATTGCAGCCGGACTGGGAAGGGCCGTACCAGGCTCTTTTAACGACTGAAACGGCAATAAGGACGGCGGAGAAAGGCTGGGATCACTACACTCGGATCAAAGGGCCAGTGGAATCTCCAGTTGAGGAAGAAGTCTGGACAGCCGAATCAACGCAAGACCCGCTGAAACTCAGACTAAAGAGACTTTGAATAACTGATTATACAGTGGCGACGCGAGCGCGGGATTATTTCTGTAGGATTGTATATTAAGTCGTTTTGTGCTTCAGCATGATGTTCAAAGTACTGGGAATGCTGAGAGTTATGATGCTAGCCCTCTTAGTTTTGGGATTTTGTCAAATATCATTTTCGTATGTATTATTAAAGGTTCCTGAGTCTGATAATCCACAAGTAATAGACACAGATGCATGTGTCTAAGTAAATTGTGGGGATGTAGATAATCAGAGACAGTACCTCAGCTCAGAGATACATCTTAAGTCCTATGGGGATGGCCTTGGGAATGGTACTTGGTATAATGGTCTCATCACAGTACACCGGACCCCCTTCCGACCAGCTCGCGATTGTCCCGATAAAAAGTGTAACCCAATATACCTGACAATAAAGAAAACCACATGGCACGAAGCAATTTGGGGGGGGGGGGGGCACCTATGTGATACAATTAAATGAAACATTTGGGATAGAAATGAAAGCAAATGGGATGGATTTCGTGGGCTGTTGTTTTCGAATTAGCGTAGGACAGGAGAGAGAGACTGTGTCCAGTGTCCAGTGCACTGTAGGTAACAGAGAATGATTCCCTCCCATCTTCTGCTGTACTGCTCGTGTCTGTCTCAGAGTCAGCTCTGAAACATCTCCAGGACACTCCCATCCTCTCTCTGCCTGTCTCTGACTCTGTATCTGTGTCTAAAAAATGAGGTCTGCAGATGCTGGAGATCACAGCTGCAAATGTGTTGCTGGTCAAAGCACAGCAGGTTAGGCAGCATCTCAGGAATAGAGAATTCGACGTTTCGAGCATAAGCCCTTCATCAGGAATAAGAGAGAGAGAGCCAAGCAGGCTGAGATAAAAGGTAGGGAGGAGGGACTTGGGGGAGGGGTGATGGAGATGTGATAGGTGGAAGGAGGTCAAAGTGAGGGTGATAGGCCGGAGTGGGGTGGGGGCGGAGAGGTCAGGAAGAGGATTGCAGGTTAGGAGGGCGGTGCTGAGTTGAGGGAACCGACTGAGACAAGGTGGGGGGAGGGGAAATGAGGAAGCTGGAGAAATCTGAATTCATACCTTGTGGTTGGAGGGTTCCCAGGCGGAAGATGAGGCGCTCCTCCTCCAGCCGTCGTGTAGTTGTGTTCTGCCGGTGGAGGAGTCCAAGGACTTGCATGTCCTCGGTGGAGTGGGAGGGGGAGTTAAAGTGTTGAGCCACGGGGTGATTGGGTTGGTTGGTTCGGGCGGCCCAGAGGTGTTCTCTGAAGCGTTCCGCAAGTAAGCGGCCTGTCTCACCAATATAGAGGAGGCCACATCGGGTGCAGCGGATGCAATAGATGATGTGTGTGGAGGTACAGGTGAACTTGTGGCGGATATGGAAGGATCCCTTGGGGCCTTGGAGGGAAGTGAGTGTGGAGGTGTGGGTGCAAGTTTTACATTTCCTGCGGTTGCAGGGGAAGGTGCCGGGGGTGGAGGTTGGGTTGGTGGGGGGTGTGGATCTGACAAGGGAGTCACGAAGGGAGTGGTCCTTGCGGAACGCTGATAGGGGAGGGGAGGGAAATATATCCTTGGTGGTGGGGTCCGTTTGGAGGTGGCGGAAATGACGGCGGATGATACGTTGTATGTGCAGGTTGGTGGGGTGGTAGGTGAGAACCAGTGGGGTTCTGTCTTGGTGGCGGTTGGAGGAGCGGGGCTCAAGGGCGGAGGAGCGGGAAGTGGAGGAGATGCGGTGGAGGGCATCGTCGATCACGTCTGGGGGGAATCTGCGGTCCTTGAAGAAGGAGGCCATCTGGGCTGTGCGGTGTTGGAATTGGTCCTCCTGGGAGCAGATGCGGCGGAGACGAAGGAATTGGGAATATGGGATGGCGTTTTTACAGGGGGCAGGGTGGGAGGAGGTGTAGTCCAGGTAGCTGTGGGAGTCAGTCGGTTTATAATAGATGTCTGTGTTGAGTCGGTCGCCCGAGATAGAAATGGAAAGGTCTAGGAAGGGGAGGGAGGAGTCTGAGACAGTCCAGGTGAATTTCAGGTCGGGATGGAAGGTGTTAGTAAAGTTGATGAACTGTTCAACCTCCTCGTGGGAGCACGAGGCAGCGCCGATACAGTCATCGATGTAGCGGAGGAAAAGGTGGGGGGTGGTGCCAGTGTAGTTGCGGAAGATGGACTGTTCCACATATCCTACGAAGAGGCAGGCATAGCTGGGGCCCATGCGGGTGCCCATGGCAACTCCTTTAGTTTGGAGGAAGTGGGAGGATTGAAAAGAGAAGTTATTCAGGGTGAGGACCAGTTCAGTCAGTCGAAGGAGGGTGTCAGTGGAAGGGTACTGGTTGGTGCGGCGGGAAAGGAAGAAGCGGAGGGCTTTGAGTCCTTCATGATGGGGGATGGAGGTGTACAGGGACTGGATGTCCATAGTGAAAATAAGGCGTTGGGGACCGGGGAAGCGAAAATCCTGGAGGAGGTGGAGGGCGTGGGTGGTGTCCCGAACGTAGGTGGGGAGTTCTTGGACTAAAGGGGACAGGACCGTGTCGAGGTATTGGGAGATGAGTTCGGTGGGGCAGGAGCAGGCTGAGACAATGTTCGGTGGGGCAGGAGCAGGCTGAGACAATGTCTGTAACTCTCTCGCCCTGTCTCTGAAATGAGCTTCCCCATTCCGTCATTCACACTGGGGACATTACAAAACTGCTCCATTCCCTGTAACCCAGTTTGAGGTGACACTGAAGACATGAAATGTCCATTATAAATGTCCATCACTCAGTTACTTACCAGGCCAGGCCCCTTCCCACAAGGACATTGAGTGACTATTTTGCTCTTTATGACAAACAGAAAGTCCTCAGCCCTCACAGTCCTATTTCACTGGAATTCTGTAAATCATATTAATTGGCGGGAAGGAAGTTTGTCTGTGAGTGTTTTACTGAGATGACATTAGCAATCATGTGGACTACTTTCATCCTCAGACACCTTCCCAACGACAGTAAACAGTGTCTGCTTGTATCATCCTGACGTCGCCTGCTCTTCCCTGTTTACTCCATTGGCAATTTGTGTATCATCGGCACATTCTGATCATGTGTCCTGTTCAATGGAGGGAGGTACAAAGTAAAGGTCTCTTTCCACTGGCCGCATTAATGACCCTGTGTCAGGTGCAGCACAGAGAGAGCTCTCTATGATGTTGCAGTCAAATATCTGAAGGACAAGTATTCCCCAAGCAGAGACATAGAGTTAAACTCAGTTTGAACTGTCTCCAACACACACCCCTACACACAGACAGACACAAAGACAGATGCCATCTCTCTCATACTCCATCTCCCGCTCTCTCTCTCTCCCATACACCATCTCACTATTGTTCTTTCCCACACCCAATCTCTCTCTCCCCCCTTTCTCTCTCTTCTCTTTCTCTCTCTCTCTCTCTCTCTCTCTCTCTCACGTACACTATGTTGGTTTCGTTCTTGTGTCTAAATGAAACAAGGGACATGACTGGAGAATGGGATTAGGGAATTCAACTCCACCATCAGCCTTGATCATGTTGCATGCCAGAGTATGCTTGAGGGGCCGAATGGCCTACTCCTGCTCCTATCTTCTATCATCTATTGTCTATTTTTCTATGTGATGTCTATAGGTTCATTGACAAGACCCACGTTGGGTGAGAGAGAAAGATGTGTGGATGACCAAAGAGGCTGTGACCTGATATGGCAGCTTCACTGAGTGGGCAAGTCATTGGCAGATGGAATATAACGTGGAGAAATGTCCATGTGCAGCACAGATTTCCAAACTCACTCAGTGACAGATTAAAATCCTCATTCCCTGCCCAGTCCACACTTCCTGACCCAGGGAGGTTTTGTCCCTGAGGGAGGGCAGGTTTCTGTCTGGATATCATTACATTACAACATGAAGGTACTGAGTGTAACAGAGTTTGCTACATCCCATCTTGTCATTTACTTTGCTGTCTGTGTGTTGCGAATTATATTTAAAACGTTGGCAGGTGGAATAGAATGTAGTGGAATGTGATTTGCAAGAAGAATAGAAAAAGTAGAATTTTTGTATTTAAAATGGTGAGAAATTCTGAAATGTTATTGTCCAGGGGGTTTGTCTGATCTTGTACGTTAACATCAGAAAGTTAACATGATGGTAGTGCCAACAAATAGGAGGACAAATGATACATTGAATGTTCTTATCAGGTGATTGGGTTCGGAACATGATCTTAACATGACAGTTAAGTTACAGACTGGAATCATATCGAAGTGTTCGGGGTGGTTTGTACATAGAATAACAGATAACTGGGAGTGAGTCACAAAGTAGAATATAATTAAAGGTTTTAGGGTATTTTATAAACAGAGTCACATCCACATGGGAGTGAGTTACACGTTGGACTCTAATCAAAGGTATTCAGTGTGGGTTTTTTAAATGCAAAATAATGTACAGAGTCCCTTATCAATGGAAGTCAGCTTCAGATTGGAATTTTATCGAGGGGATTTGAGTGCTTCTGTATAGAATAACAGATACCCAGGAGCAAGTTATTGACTTGAATTAAATTGTGGGGCTTGGGCGATTTATATAAGAGCTACCATATAACGAGAGTCTAACCCCTGACCGATCCTCAACTACTCCATGATTTCACCCTCACTGACCTCTGCCTGACCCATGAGCTATCCCCTGACTAACCTCGGACTGACATGTGAGTGACCCTCGCTGTCACTGATATCTGTCTGACCCTTCACTCATCCTTGACTGACTCACACTGAAGCCTGACTGACAATAATCCTCTCCAATCCCCTCACCTTCCTGACATGGAAATATATTGCCGTTCCTTCACTGTCATTGGGTCAATATCCTGGAATGCCCTCCCTGATGACATTGAGGGGTCTACCTGAGGCACTCTAACACATGCACACACAGGAACAATTAGTGACGCACATGCACCAACAAAAGGACTAACACCAAAACTCGATAGGTCTCTGTGCAATGGGCTCTCTGTGTTTTTTTTTCTTTTTTTTTCTTTTTTTTTAGTGGGGCAGCTGGTCCAAAGACAGTCCCCTTCCTCTCAGACACCTTCACGGAGGAGAGTCCTTGATGTTAGAAATGGGGAAAAGTGTTGTTTTTACAGATATAGAAAAAGCATACAGAAAAGGGGTACAGCAAGAGAACTATTAACTCTGCAGGTATTTAGGGAAGAGTATCTCTACTTTTCAGGGCATAATTATGGATCATTAAGTACTAACTTTAATGTAGATTTATTCAAAAAAATCATTCCTTTTACCATGATGTTTAAAACAACAGTTTCAGCAAAAAGCTAAGATTACTGAAACATATAAGCAACGCACGAAAAAGATACATTGTTAAGATGTATGTCCAAGAATGGAATGTACCTGTGGATAATGAAAGAAGTTACAAAGGGGAACATGGAGATAAGAGTTGAACCTTATGACAGCACGGGCAAGGGGGGAATTACCAACTTGGAAAGAAAGGGGCAATGGGCGTGGGGCATCGATGGGTAGAGGGGAAATAGTAAGAGAGATTGGGTCATTAGGAGTCTGGAGAGATGACCTCACTCAGCTCAAAGGGTATAATTGTATCCTAACCTAAGTTCTAATTTGCTTTCATTTGCTTATGCAATTGAAGCCCTTACTTGCAAGTTCGTAATAAAATGTCTTGTTTCCAGCTTTGGTGGTCTCGTCTAAATATTATTGCACTTTGTTTCTAACATTGAACACGCACACACACACTGATCTAGCTCCCTCAGAGCCAGCTCTCAGAGTGACCTGAACCTCTGACTCTCCGGTTTAGTTTATTTCCCCTTTCCCACACTCCTGCCTAACTGCGGTAGTGTTTATTTTTTCCCCAGCCCCCATGTTGTGTGTGTGCAGGTGTGAGACACAGTGAGGCTCTCTGTTGTATTGGAGGCTGTATCCATTAAATGGGGTTAACAACCCTCTATCTGCCTCTGCCTATTCTTCTTCTAGTTCAGTTTTAATAATGCTGTTGGTCATGTTGATGTGTATGTGTGGGCCCAGCTCTGCCTGCAATGGGAGAAGTTTAAATCAATGAATTAATTAAAATCTGATGACTCAATGTCTCTGTGCGTGTCCTCCTTGTGTTTAAAGTGATACAATGCCACCCTCTGCTGGCCGCCCCCCGCCACTGCACATGCGGCAGGTTTGTTTTGGGACAATTGGCTCCTGTCCCTGACCATTCTATTGGTTCGGACAGTCACACAATGAACTGAGTGACGCAAGTCTCTGCGCGGTGACATCACACAACTTGACCACACCCCTTTTGGGGGGGATCAACAGGGAGAAGACGGGCGGAGGCAAAAGATGACTCAGGCCGAAGACCTGAGATGAGGCAGAGCTCCTCCCTCTGGATTACAGGAGGTGGAATCAGGAAACATTCCGCGACTCCCTCGTCAGGTCCACACCCCCCACGCACCCAACCTCCACTCCCGGCACCTTCCCCTGCAACTGCAAGAAATGCAAAACTTGTGCCCACACCTCCCCCCTCACCTCCCTCAAAGGCCCCAAGGGATCCTTCCATATCCATCACAAATTCACCTGCACCTCCACACGCATCATTTACTGCATCCGGCGCACCCGAAGTGGCCTCCTCTACATTGGGGAGACAGGCCGCCTACTTGCGGAACGTTTCAGAGAACACCTCTGGGACACCTGCACCAGCCAACCCAACCACCCCATGGCTGAACACTTTAACTCCCCCTCCCACTCCGCCAAGGACATGCAGGTCCATGGCTTCCTCGATCGCCAGACCATGGCAACACGACGCCAGCAGGAGAGCGCCTCATCTTCCGCCTCGGAACCTTTCAACCACAAGGGATGAATGCAGATTTCTCCAGCTTCCTCATTTCTCCTCCCCCCACTTTATCTCAGTCCCAACCCTCGGACTCAGCACCGCCTTTTTGACCTGCAATCTTCTTCCCGACCTCCCCGTCCCTACCCCCTCTCCGGCCTTAACTCCTTCCACCTATCGTATTCCCAACGCCCCTGCCCCAAGTCCCTCCTCCCTACCTTTTATCTTAGCCTGCTTGGCACACCTTCCTCATTCCTGAAGAAGGGCTTATGCCCAAAACATCGATTCTCCTGCTCCTTGGATGCTGCCTGACCTGCTGCGCTTTTCCAGCAACACATTTTTCAGCTCAAGCGTACATTAAGCCTGGGATCTCAGACCGGAATCTTAATCCAGAGAAAATATATATTTAGTGTTTCAAACATTGGCAAGTAAACATCATCAAATTATTTTGTTAAGCTTTGTGAAGGGATACATTATTCCATTTTTCATCTCTTCTCTGAATTTCCTCTGGGTAACTGCATAAATAAAGGTGTTTGTGCAGCAACTCAGGAGCTGGAGCATGAAGCCAATCTCTCTTACAAATGTTGGCAGAGGAACTGGGTATCCCAAGTAATCAAAGCGTTTCTGTATGGAATAAGCAATGAACACCATCCATAACATGATGAAATTGCCAGATATAATAAATAACATAATCATGGATTTCCTCCGACTCCCCATCTCTGGGTCACTAACACTGTCCCTGGTCGTCTGAGCCCAGAGTCTCCTGCGAGCTCTGTTGGCTAATATAATGTTTCTGACAGTCAGTGTGTTTAACAGTAGAATCAAAATAAATGGAATGAATGGTGTTATTATGTAATGCATTAATTCAACGATAGTCCAAACAACTGAAACAAGTACATTTGGATGTACTCGACAAAACCATGGACTATTTGAAAGCCAATATTGCTTGTAATACATGAAATACCAGAAAATGTTTTTCAAACAACTCAGCACAGTCACTGTTCCTAAAACCACTCCCGCTGTTTTCTTGGTGCAATGTTTATTTCTCAGCTTTTGGCAACATATGGCCACAAACCGATCAAAGGTAAATGTGACCGTGAACCAGACAGAGCAGTCTGTGGCTGCATAAAGCAGAACCGCGTGGATGTTGCACAAGGAGACATAATGTCGGAAAAGAAACTCCGCCCGATATGTGATAGGAATTTGTCGTAGTATCAGATCGAAGATAATGACCAGGAGATCCGCCGTTGCCATAGCCACCAGGTAATGAGTGACACATTTGGAAAGGCCACACTCCCCCCGAACCAGGATCGTTATTGCAATCACATTAACTTGAAAGAAAAAGATAAATAAATTCATTTATTGCTCAGGTATAATGAAGAAATGCTTTTTATTGCTTCATTTAAAGTGCAATATTGAAACTCATTCTTAACGGGTATCCCATGTTCTTGCCTCAAACTGAAACTTTTTCACAAATTCGCTATTAACATTTCTATCTGGATGGATTCTAAATGTGGTGCTTGTCAGAGAATGGAAAAACTGCAGTCAAAGGCAACGATAACTGCAGCCAAAAAAAAATCAGAAAGCCATGTGTACCAATGCTCATGCATTGAACGAATCAAAAAGAATAACATGTAGAGAAGCAGTGATGACCCTCGAATAAACTGTTTCGTGGATGAATGCAACAATGAGAAACTGTCACAATAGCAGTTACAACGACATCTGCTTTGATCATCCCTGGGAAGGAGTTACAGAAACAACGTGAACAATCAGCTCCCTCAGTCAGAGGGCATAACACTTGCTTGATGATCTGCTCTCTCATGCCAACTGAGCGATTAAGACCTGCACTCAGCAGTAATGTTCTGAAGGAAAGGGGTTAATTGCAGGAAAAGCTGTGTTTTAAACAGGCAGCTAACACCAAATGTAACCAGAAACAAAGGAGTTCCTTCTGATGAGAAGACAAACTGCAGACTCGAGGCCTCCAAAAATCTAATGAATGTTGGTGATGAAAGAATTTATCCAATCATCATATCATCACTTCACAGACTTCAACGGGAGAACATTGTGCAAGGATCCAACAGCAGAACAACTAAACTGTACAAGCCTCTGGACAAGGATCGAACCCTGGGCACTTGCAGAGACAGACCACGGTTGATTGAAATCCTTGTCAGATTTCACCATTAATCAGCTCAGAGTGAAGTTAGGTCGTGTGCCTTATACCTGCTTACTTGACAGATCTTAATAAAGTTTAAATTATTGTTTCAGTATTTGATTTTCTGTGAGATTCCTCACTAAGTCGCCAAATGAAAGATGAATTGTGCTGAGTTTACCCACAGACATGGATTAGTGAAACATGATGAAAACAAATATTTTTCACCAAATACAAAAGGAGAAACATTGTAAATTGGAGCCACATTTTCTAACAATAGAGACAAATGTTGGAATAGAATCGAGCCATTCAGTGTCTTCAAAGTTTTAATCCACTCAAGTGGGTCATGGAGACATTTTACGAATTGCTCATTAATTTTTTTAACCCCATTCCACAAGGAAACCAGTTGGATGGCAATGTTGGAAGAAGCAAAGAGAAAAACAGCATGGCATATACCGAGACAGGAGCAAAGAAATGCAGGAAGGAAGAGGAAAGTGGAGAGATGGAAAGAAAGGAAGATGGGGAGAAAGAAAGGAAAAAGTGGCAATATGATGCAGGGACTGTTTCTTCGCCTGACAAATGGTATGATGTTAATGAATTCTTATTGAAAAACGGAATTCTTATTGATGGCTGGTCATTGCTGAAACGCAAGGCAGATCAAAGAAAAGTGTCACAATAATTAAGATAACACATCTGGTTGTACTCCACTTCTTACAACATCATCCTGAGGATGTCACTTACCCGGGACACCAACAGCAGCTAAGACCGGGTAGTAAATCCTCTGTATATCAGTGATCGCCCACAAAATCTTCAGCTTGACCATAAAACTAAGAGACATGGTTTCGCTTTTGTAAATTATAGTTATTTTGATGATTCTTGTCAGGGATTGGCCAGTTCTCTCTTTGAGAGATTGAGAAAACTTCCATTATTTATAGGAGGCAGAATTCATCGGATCAGAAAATCAATTCCCAAGTTAATGAGCCTAATTACAACTCCAAACAAAAGTAACAAAATTAACAGCTGTAAGGGGAGTGTGTACATGAGCAGGACATGTCCTGACCAGTTAACCCTATCCCTTTCCCCCAATTACAATCATTTGCCCAATTCTGCATATTAACAGAATAGTCCATTTTCGACAATTCTAAAAAAGATATCTTCTGAACCATATCAACAGTGGGTAGTAAGAACAAATTAACTGAAGAAATTATAATGGGGGAGTTTAATTGTCAGTACATAGAGTAATTCAATGGGGATGTTCACTGAGGGTACAGTCACTGATTTCCCCACCAGCAACTTCCTGGAGCCATTGACTAGAAACTTATCTAAACTAGCCTCATAAATGCTCTGGATGTTTTAGTACCTGGTGGGATGAAGGTGAGTCTGGGTGCAGCAGCATTTATTTCCTGTCCCTAGTTATTCTCCAGAAGGTGGGGGATGGGCTGCTTTCTCCATCCCTGCAGTCCATGTGCTGTAGGTGGACACATACTGCTTCCAGCAAGTCCGAAGCTTAGAATACTGCACTCAGTAAGTCACCTACTGGCTCCCCAAAGCCTGTCTCACATCTGCAAGGCAAAACATAGGAATGTAATGGAATACTCCCCACTTGCCTTGAAACTTTGCATCAGGTCCTTTCCCATTTGAAAAGACTCAAACCATCCCCTTCAGAGGTGAGCAGAGACCTGGGGAATTTAAAACCTCTGAGGGAGGAGCAAGTATCAATTGGTTCAGTTCGAGAGAAAGTGTGAGCAGATTCATTCGTCTGGGTAAACTATGAGGAACTTCAGTTGTGTGAATAGAATCAAGAGATGAAGATTGTTCTTCAAACAGAATTTTTGAAAAAGTAGTTGTGGGATTAATATGAATCACAGAGTCATAGAGATGTACGACACAGAAACGGACCCTTTGGTCCAACTCATCCATGCCAACCAGATATCCCAAACCAATCTAATACCATTTGCCAATACCTGGCCCATATCCCTCCAAATCCTTCCGATTCATATACCCATTCAAATGCCTTTTAAATGTTGCAATTGTACCAGCCTCCACCACTTCCTCTGACAGCTCACCCATACACGTACCACCCTCTGCGTGAAACAGATGCCCCTTCCATCCCTTTTATATCTTTCCACTCTCATCCTAAGCCTATGCCCTCTAGTTTTGGACTCCCACGCTTTGTCTATTTATCCTATCCATGCCCCTCATGATTTTATAAACTCTATAAGGTCACCCTCAGCTTCTCACGCTCCTGGGAAAACAACCCCTTCCTGTACAGCCTCTCCATGTAGCTCAAATCCTTCAACCCTGGCACCATCCTTTTAAATCTTTTCTGAATGCGTTCAAGTTTCACAAGATCAGAATTGCACGCAATATTCCACCAGTGGCCGAATCAATGTCCTGTCCAGCTGCAACATGACCTCCCAACTCTCATACTCAATATTCTGACCAATCAAGGAAAGCATACCAAACGCCTTCTTCACTATCCTATTTACCTGTGACTCTACATTCAAAGAGGTATGAACCTGCATTCCAAGGTCTCTTTGTTCAGCAACACTCCCTAAGACCTTAACAATAAATGTATAAGTCCTGTAGTACCTCGCATTCATCTAAATCCAGCTCCATATGCTGCTCCTCAGCCCATTGGTCCATCTGATCAAGATCCCATTGTACTCTGAGGTGACCTTCTTCGTTGTCCACTACACCTCCCATTTTGGTGTCACCTGGTGTCATACGGGTACACAATACATGGGTGTTCCAGACACAGTTGGTAATGAATAAATAATGTTCCCACAGATGACAAACACATCTCCATAGATTTTAAACATTTGGTGAAAGAAGCAATGGAGACATGGGGAAAGGTCAATCCTGCAGCTCATTGTTTGCCTCTGGGTGCACTGCCTCAGATTATGATGGATACAGATTCAATGGAGGCGTTCAGGAGGGAAGTGGCAGGACATAGCCATCAGGTTTTGGCGGTGTTCATAGACCTTTCCCGGAGGTATGAAAAACGATCGAACAGACTGGTGTGCTCTTCCACAGGAGCAGAGGCGATTGAGAGGAGGCATGGATGAGATATTTCCAATCATCAGGAGCGTAGACAGCACAGACAGGAAGGAACATTTCCCCTTGATGGATAGAGCAAAGTCTGGAGGGGAGGGGGTGTGGTGTCGATTTAAGTTAAAGGGCAGCACATTGAGAGGAGATGTGAGAAAACAAAAATCTCTTCACCCAGATGGTGGTGGGAATCTGGAACTTCCTGCCCGTAGAGACAGACACACTCACAACATTGAAGAGTTATTTTGAGAAGCACATGTGTTGCCAAGTCACACAAGGCTATGGGCCAAGTGCTGGGAAATGGGATTAGAATAGATAGGTGGTCGTTTCTGACTGGCACAAATGTGATGGCCAAAGACCTCTATGACTCTATGACTTAATGCAGCACATTTCCCAAGGACCCCGCTGCATCTCCACCCGTGACGATGCCGTCACTTTACTTTCAAACCGTTATTTTATGCTGTGTTTTTTTGAAGAGAGGTTGTAAAGGCAGAGCTGCCAAACTGGCTACTGGAGACGGTTCCAGTAAATAAGGTAGGAGGCCTTTCCGTTACTTTTAAACGTTGGAACAATGGAGGCAGCTTCAATGGGAGTGGCCAGCTCTCACAGACCAGACTTTCTCGTTTGTATTTTAGCTGGAGCAGTCAGAAGCTATCTGGGGTCCCAGAAGAGTTGGGAGCTTCATTGAATGATTCCTAGCTGGTACTTTTTCTGGGATCTCTTTTGATGCTTTGTTCCACCAGGATTGAAGAACTGTATTTAAGAATCTGTGCCTGAATTGGCCGTTTTGCCAAGCGGTGTGTTTATGGGATGTTACCATATTGGAACTGTTTATTAGTAATAGGTACCCCACTTATTATTCAGTTAAATTTTCCAATAGCCGAGTTTTTCTAAATTCCTCTTTATTTTGTTTGTATTTTAACTGGAGTGTTTAAATCTATTGTGTTTCACTTAACGTTGGGTCGTTTGACCAATCGCATTGTATCTGGAACACGCACTTCACATCTACCTTTAAAATTAAAAAAGGTGAGGGTCCAGGCGACCTTCATTAAATATCTTCAGGGGGTCTGGTCTGGTCCATAACAAATGTCAGGGTCACAATGTCTCATTCCAAGTTGGGTTTAGGATTGTTGGACTTGAAGGCAGCAAGTGGTAGGTGTTAGTGTCTATTGTTTTGGATGTTTCAACCTATTTTTGGGGTTGGACAAAGTGACGTTTGGGGGATTTGCAAAAACTGAGCAAATCAAAGCTGTTGGACCTGGCCAACAAGCTGGAGTTGGGGTTTGTAGACAAGCTGGAGTTGGGGTTGACAGGGTCTGTGAGAAAAGGGGAGGTAATTGCAGCAATAGCTCGACATTTAACATTGCTGGGAATGCCACTGAAATCTTTGGAAATGGCTCGAATTCAAATGCAGCTTGAACATGAAAAGGAAATGCAACATTGTGAATTGCAATTAAAAGAAGAGAAAAGAGAAAGGGGGAGAGAATTTCAAATCAGAAGTTAGCAATGAGAGAGGCAAGTCAACTTAAAAGGATGGGGGTGGAGTTAGAAGGGAGGTTGCGTGAGCGGGATAGTGATCATGAGCAAGCCCATGGTAGCCAAAGGCCAGATGGGTATCTGTTTAAATATGTCCAAGCATTGTGTAAATTCTATGAAACAGATGTAGAAGTGTTTCTCAATTCATTTGAGAACGTAGCTCAACAAATGAAGTGGCCGGTGACCATGCGGATATTGATGATCCAAACAAAGTTGGTGGGTCGAGTAAGTGAGGTTTTCGCATCAAAGGAATGGATAACGATCTGGCTCGGAGGGTGAATAGCTGTTAATGGGGACTGTTAGTTGGTAACGGTGGGTTCTGTATACTAGTAGACTATGTGATAACACGGCCCGGCGTGGAGGGGTGAGGGTAAGGACTTGGGAGAGCTCAAGCCCTAAAGTTGTTGAACTCAATACCAAGTCCAGAAAGCTGTGGAGTTGCTGGGGGCAAGATGAAGCGCTATTGTTCCAGCTTGCTCAGAGCTTCGCTGGAGCACTACAGCAAGCCTGAGACAGAGATGTTGGCCAGCGAACAGGGTGGGGTGGGGACGTGGCAGGCAATTGGAAGCTCGGCATCTTTTTGTCGGGCAGAACGTAGGTGTTCCCCAAAGCAGGCACCCAGTCTACGCTTTGTTTCCCCAATATACAGGAGACCACACAGTGAGCAGCGAATACAGTAGACTAGACTGAGTGAAGTGCTTCACCTAGAAGGTGTGTTTGGGGCCTTGGATACTGAGGAGAAAGGAGGTAAAAGGACAGGTATAACACCTTAGGCAGGGGAAGGCGTGGTGAGGCTGTGGGGTGGGGTGTTGGTCGTGAAGGAAGAGAAGCCCAGGGTGTCCCAGAGGGAACGGTCCCTGTGGAAGGCTGACAAGGGAGGGGAGGGGATTGCGTGTCTGGTGGTGGCATCTTGCTGGAGGGGGTGGAAATGCCAGCTACTGATCCTCTGGATGTGGAGGGTGGTGGGATGGTCGGTGAGAACAAGTGGGAACCTCTCACTCGCGCGGGAGGGAGGAGAGGGGGATGAGGGCTGAAGTGTGGGAGATGGATGGGATCCGTCTGAGAATCCTGTCAACAACAGTGCCAGGGAATCCTCTGCTCAGGAAGAAGGTGGACACTTTGGAGACTCCCTTGTCGAAGTCAGCCTCTTTGGAACAAATGTGACGGAAACGGAGGGACTGGGAGAATGGGATGGAGTCCTCACAGGAAGCAGGATGTGAGGATGTATAGTGCAGGCAGCTGTGCGGTGGGTTTATAGTGTATATTGGTGCCCAGTCTATCCCCAGAAATGGGCACAGAGATGTCAAGGAAGGGAAGGGAGGAGTCACAGATGGATGAAGTGAAGGTAAGAGTCTGGTGGAAATTGGAAGCGAAATCAATAAATGGTTCCAGTCCTAAGCTGTCATGGACCAGGCCAGAGCCCGTCCAAATATCTAAAAATGTAGCCTAGCCCCTAACTTTTTCCTATTTTAAAGGAAGACGTGAAGTGTGTGTTATCGATGTGATGCAGCTGTTCAAACCACTCGGCTTTAAACAGAATTTATTTAAACACTCCAGTTGAAACATGAGCAAAAGAAAATGGACTTCAGAACTTATATCCGACCAGATACAGTAATTATTATTAATTAACTGTTCCGAAACTGTCGCATTCCATAAAATACCACTTGGCAAAAAGCTAAATTCAAACACAGATTCTTCCAGGCTGGAGGGAACCACACCCAGAGAGAGATTTCAGATAAAGACAGAGGAATCCTTTCCTGAAGCTTGCAACTCCCCTGGACTCTCACATCTTGTGATTGCTCCAGCTAAAACAAACTAGAAATCACCTGAACTGGGAGACCTTGCCACTCCCCTTCCATTATTAAACTACACGCTTCAGCCCCTCCACCTTTATGAGCTCTCCTCAATAAAACCAAGGAACACTAAACTTCTGTTGTTCCACAGACGGGGGGAGGGAAGCAGTGCCGATGATCCCGTCGATATAACGGAGACAGAATAATGGGTAGGGTCAGGAACAGGAGCGGAACAAGCAATGTTCCACATAACCCACAAAGCGGCAGAAGAAACTGGGGCTAATGCGGGTTCCCCTGGCAACCCGTCTGACCTGAAGAAAGTGAGAGGAGTCAAAGGAAAAGTTGCTCAGGGTGAGGATGAGCCCATCACAGGGATAAAACAGAGAGCTTTACAGGGTAGAGGCCGTTCAGCCTCAGGGAGTGGAAGGTCAGGACGGATGGTGAATACCATGACAGGGAGGTGAGGCTGGGCTAGGGAATGGAGTCAGAGGGAACGGGAGGGGAGGAAGGTTCCAGAAGGCTGTGGGGATCTCGAAGTTGTTGCAGCTTGTGCACCTTGATGCCTCAGAGGAAAAGGAAAGGAAGAAGTTTCTCGGGTGGTGACAGGTGACACTGCAATGTAAGTCTCTCTCTTCCTCTTTCCCATTGCCATGAGCTCTGTGCTCCAATCTTTTTCCTTATCTTCACCTTCCTGTTGATCGGCTTCTTTGGCTTCACCTTCTTCCCAGTGCCGGAGACTCGGAGAAAGATCTTTGACCAGATTGTGGCCATTTTCTGCAGAAACCCTTCTCTCCTGGACCAGGAATTCAAGCAGAACAGCACCGCACTCGCATCCCTTGATGATGGCTCCAGAGTGTGAGAGAGGGAGTGTGAGAGAGGGAGTGTGTGTGTGTGAGAGAGGGAGTGTGAGAGAGGGAGTGTGAGAGAGGATGTGTGTGTGTGTGTGTGTGAGAGAGAGAGAGAGGGAGTGTGAGAGAGGGAGTGTGAGAGAGAGAGTGTGAGAGGTGAGAGGGGGAGTGTGAGAGGGGGATTGTGAGAGAGGGAGTGTGAAGGGGGAGTGTGAGAGAGGGAGTGTGAGCGAGAGAGTGTGAGAGGGGGAGTGTGAGAGAGGGATTATGAGAGAGGGAGTGTGAGAGAGGGAGTGTGTGTGTGTGAGGGAGAGAGAGACAGAGAGAGGGAGAGGGGAGGAGTGAATGTGAACATGAGGGAGCCAACAATGGAATAAGAGGTGAGAGGACAGTTTAAACTCAGCCTCACGGTTCACTTTAAATTGACTTTTTAGCAGCTGTTATGGCTCTCCAGCGTTAAATTAAACAAAGTGTTGTGTGTCTTTTTTAAAAATCTATGATAGTATTTGAAGAGACATTGGAGGGAAAAGATGGAGAAGGAGAGAGTGAGAGAGTGAGTGAAATGGATTCCAGGAATCTGGCTCCATCTGCCCAGTCGAAACCAAACAAGGAAAGGGATAGTCACAATAAACAGACAGACGGCCATTCGGCTTTGACTGTGGAGTTAGGGGTTGGAGGGGATTACAGAGATAGGGAGGGGTGTAGGGGCTGAGGGGCTGACAGAGATAGGGAGGGGTGTAGGGGCTGAGGGGCTGACAGAGATGGTGGGGGGAATGGGATGGAGGAGGTTACAGAGGTAGGGAGGGGTGTAGGGGATGGAGGAGGTTACACAGATAGGGAGGGTGTAGAGGCTGAGGGGCTGACAGAGAGGGGAAGTGGTGTAGGGGTTGAGGGGCTGACAGAGATAGGGAGGGGTGTAGGGACTGAGGGTCTGACAGAGATAGAGAGGGGTGTAGGGGATGGAGGAGATTACAGAGACAGGGAGGGGTGTAGGGGATGGAGGAGGTTACAGAAATAGGGAGGGGTATAGGGGCTGAGGGGCTGACAGAGATAGGGAGGAGTGTAGGAGATGGGGGAGGTGACAGAGATAGGGAGGGGAGTAGGGACTGAGAGAGATAGGGAGGTGTGTAGGTGTTGAGGGGCTGTCAGAGACAGGGAGGGGTGTAGGGGATGGAGGATGTTACAGAGCTGTGGAAGTTTATAGGGGCCAAAAGGAAGTTTCCCAGTTAGAAATGTAGAAGAGAGCTGGTGGAAGTTACTGGGATGGGGAGAGATGAGAGATCTGGTGGGTGTTACTGGGATGGGGAGGGATGGGAGAGCTGGTGGAAGTTACTGGGATGGAGAGGGGTGGGGGTGCTGGTGGGTGTTATTGGGATGGGGAGGGGTGGGGGTGCTGGTGGGTGTTACTGGGATTGGATGAAAAGACACAGAGCCCTCTTCCAGAAGTAGACAAGTATTTCTCCAGATGAAGAAAGTGAAACCCATTCTCTCAGTAAATAACACATTGTTGTGCGAGCGAGCTTGCTGTGCTCCAAGTGTCTGCTTGTTTCGCCCTTAAAAGATTGTTCAGCTGCTGTCATTGAGTGAAAGCACTGGTGACCAGGAGAGAATGCTGCAAAGGCAGCAGGGGTTATGCCCGAAATGTTGATTCTCCTGCTCTTCGGATGCTGCCTGATCTGTTGTGGTTTTCCAGTACCACACTCTCAACTCGGATCTTCAGCATCAGCAGTCCTCACTTTCTCCTAGAACGCTGCCAATACAGAGCAGCCCCTGGAAACAATTAACATAGACCCCTTTTGGAAGATTTCTCTGAAGGTACAGTTACACCCAGCCAGGTCTCTCCAGTCCCATCCCCCACCAACACAAAGGACGAAGCTCCTGGTGAGAGGCTGATCTTTCTGGCTATGAGTCACTTTGCCAGCGAGGGGATTCAGGGCAGTGGCCATACATTGGAATGTTCAGGTTCAAGACCCATCTGCAATGGAGCAGAACATGTCCAAAAAGCAAGTTTATTTTTTAAAGACAATAATTAAAATGGAGTTTGATCGCTGAGTGTGGCTGGTTTGGTTTGCAGCTAAAGCACATGAAGGAACACCAAGAGCACAGCTGTCAATTTAAGTTCATTAACTTAGTCATGTGGAAACATTGGTGCTTTTGCTAACTTCAAGTCATGTCCGTTGAGACTTTCTGCGAATCTATTTCTATCGTTACAGTAAGACACAAGCAGCTTAATTGCCTGTTGAGGGAGTTCCTGCTGTAATTTCTGTCCGACCGTGAACCCACAGTTGTCTTGGTGGGCCACTGAGCTCGGCACGGCCAGCCACTGGGACGTTTTGTGAGCATGTACAAATATTTTTTTGACTACATCTATGTTTCTTATTCCCCACTCCTCGCAGCTGTTGGGGTTCCTGGTAAGTGTGGGTTGGAATTAGTTTGAGACAGTAATTGTTTTGAGTCCAGGATGACTCTTCTTCCAAGTCCCACTGAGTTTCTCCAAGATTTCTGTTTCTCACTTCAGTTTTCCAGCAGGGCAGAGTCTCTGCATTTATTTTGCACCTCGCTCGAAATTTTCGATGATGTTTACATTTGTTGGTGAAAAGTGTCATGGTTTGTTGAAGGTTTTCACCTTGCGCTCATCAGGACCATTTGCAAGAATCCCAATTGAGGGCAAAGCCACCATGTAGACTTCACAAGAACATGCAGGATAACTGTTGGTGTTCCCCTTGAATTGGTATTCTTGACAATGGACTTGATGACAAGACAAAAACCTTCAACAAGCTGAATTCTATTTTCAGCAAGTCATAGACTTGGAGAGATCAATGATCAAGGGAGAGGAGGGGGGTGGGTTGGGATGAAGATTTAAAGTGAGGTGCAGGAGATTTGGGAAGGGATGTGAGGAAAGATTTTCTTTTCACCCAAGATGGGGAGGGAATCTGGAACTCACTATCTGTAAGGGGGTCAGAGGCAGGAGCTTCATAATGTTGAAGACATATTGAGATGTACACTAGCAATGCCAAAGTATTAAAGTGTATGGGCCAAGTAGTGGAACATAGGATCAGAACAGTTAGCTGACAGTTTATGACCAACACAGACTTGAAGGGCTGAAGGGCCTTTTCCTGTTGACACAGCAGAAGGTCCATTGCTACTTTATCCCCTCTCTCCAACAGCAACTCATCATCTCCGTTATTTCCACCTTTTCTCAATGATCTGCATTTGTTAAAAACAAACTTGTGTTAAGCATCCATTTCATTTCTGAATACATAAAATCAGCCCATCCCACGCTGTAGGCAGCAGCATCTACACCCTATCCAGTTACTGTGTAGAAATAATGTTCTCTTGTATGGAACTGAGTTTCCTTCTCTTCTGATATCAGGCAGGTCTTGTTTTCCATTCCTCTGCTACAGGGGACCATGTTCGCAACTATTCTCCCCTGTTCCTGAACCCACTTGAATTCGGAATACCTTGAACAAAACTCCTTCCAGACTTCTCCGCTCCCAGGAAAATAGCTCCACCTTCTCCAATCTATCCAGGAACCAATTCTCGTAAAAACCTCATTATACACTCTCAAATCACTTCACATTGTTCCCGAGACGTTTTGCCCTGATTGAGACACAATACTGCAGTTAAGGTGGTTTTTGATACAAGTTACTTGTAAAGTCCTTGCTTTCTGTTCCCTACTCACTTAATGTCAAAGCACAAGATGCTGCAAACTTTATTCACTGCTTTCCCAACATGCCATGCCACCTTCAATGATTTGTGCTCAGATCCCCGGAGTTCTCTGACACCTTGGAATTGCAGCCGTTTCTTTTTATTGCCTCTCCTCACACCTGCTGCCAAAATGGATTAATTCCCCCTTCTCAGCATTGCCTTTTGTGTCCATGCATTCTGCCTTTGTACTTTGGACGGTTAACACTCCCACCATCAACACTTTACAATCCTCTGAAAGAATCGTCTCGTCCACAAAAGTTGAAACTGTGTCTCGTACAATCAGATCTGTGTCACTGATATTCATCAGGAAAGCCCCAGGTCCTGGAATAGAGCCCTGGCTCTCCCCATTATATACACACATAGGGGAAGGCAGCAGATGGGTTAGAATGCACACACATATGCACTCACGTACTCTGACACACACACACACACACACTCCTACACACAAATACACACAGGCACGCTCTACTACACACACACACACACACACACACACACTCACACATGCACTCTCTCACAGACTTGTATCCCTTTACACTCACCGAAACACATTTTCACTCTCTCTCACGCACTCACATCCCCCTCCCCCTGCCCCCGTCAGTTCAACACCGGCATCTCCAAACCATCCTTCCCTATCCATGTATTTGTGCAAATGCCTTTCAAATGTTGTTAACATACCTGCCTCAGCACTTCTTTTTAAAATTAGATGCCCTTCAGCGTGCAAATAGGCCCTTCGGCCGGACAATTCCATGCCGACCATCCGAACAGTAACCCACCAAGACCCATCTCCCTCTGACTAACGCACCTATCACGATGGGCAACTTAGCATGGCCAATTCACCTGACTTGCACATCTTTGGACTGTGAGAGGAAGCCCATGCAGACACGGGGAGAATATGCAATCTCCACACAGACAGTAGCTCAAGTAGGGAATCGAGCCCAGTCCCTGGCGCTCTCAGGCAGCAGTGCTAACCACTGAGCCACTGTGCAGCCCCACACTGCTGGCAGCTCATTCTATATACGTACCACGCTCTGTTCAAAAAAAGTTATCCCTCAGGTTCCCTTCTATTCTTTCCCCACTAATCTTTTACTGATGCCCTCTAGTCCTCAATTGCCCAACTCGATTTAAACGAGACTGTGTGCATTGACCCAGTCCATGCTGATCATGATCTTATACATCTGTACAAGTTCACCCCCACCACACCAGTCTGCGATGCTTCAAAGAATATAGTTTTAGCCTGTCCAAACTCTCCTGAAAACTCAGACTGTTGAGTCCAGGCAACATCCTTGTAAATTTCTTCTGCACTCTTTCGAGTTTAATAACATCCTTCCAGTAGCAAGGTGAGCAAAACTGAACACAACACTCCAAGTGTGGTCTCGGCAACTTCCTGTACAACTGCAACATAACTTCCGAAACTCTATGCTCAGTGCCCTGACTGATGAAGGCCAGTGTGTCAAAAGCCTTCTTCCCTGCCCTGTCTAACTAGGACTCCACTTAGGGAGAACTGTGCACCTCAACTCCAAGGTCCCTCTCTCCTACTACACTCCTTCAGGCCCTACCATCCACTATGAAACCCCTCCCATGATTTGACTTTCCAAAAGGCAAGATCTCATAGTTATCAATATTAAACTCCATTTGCCATTTCTCAGCCCACCTCCCCAGCTGATCAAGGTCCTGCTACAATTTCTGATAACCTTCCTCACTGTCCATGAATCTGCCTATTTTAGTGTCATCAGTAAACTTAATAATCATGCCCTTGGACATTCTCATCCAAAACATTGATATCAATAACAAACAGCAATGGGCCCAGCTCCGACCCCTGAGGCACTCCAGTCTGACAAGCATCCTTCCACTATTACTCTCTGCTTCCTGCCATCAAGGCAATTGTGTAACCAGCTCCCCCGGATTCGATACGATCTAATCTTCCAGAGCACCCTCCCTTGTGGAACCTTATCAAAGGCCTAACTGAAATCTATATGGACTACGGCTTCTGCCCTGCCCTTGTCAACTTTCCTGGTCACTTCATCAAAGAACACCAACAAATCTGTGAGGCACGGTCTCCCATTCACAAATCTGTGGTCACTAATCCAAATCAAACCATGATTTCCCAAACGCATGTATTTCTTATCTCTCAGAGTCCTCTCAAGTAACTTACCCACCACAGATGTTAGATTTACTGGTTGGTTGTTCACATGTTCATCTTTCTAGCCGTTCTTGAATAATGGCACAATATTCGCTACCCTCCAGTTTTCAAGGACCTCACCCGTAGCTAACGATGATGCAAAAATATCAGCCACGGCCCCTGCAGTTTCTTCTCTCGCGTCTCGCAGTGTTTATATAAATATTTGTCAGGACCAGGAGATTTATCCACCTTCTCCAGTAAATTCCTATATCCTCCATGTACCTCCAGGGATTCTCGAGATCCCAGCTGCCTGTATCTGAGCCATGCCAATATTTTTCCAGGTGAAAGCCTCAATATCTCTTGTCATCCAGGATTCCCTATTCCTGCCACCCAATCCTTTCACCCTCACAGGAACATACACACCTTGTACTCCAGCAATCTCCCTTTTAAAGGCCTCCCACTTGCTGGAATTTCCTGAACCTGCAAACAAACTGCTCCAACCAACCCCTGTAAGCTCTTGTCTAATTCCATCAAACTTCACCTTCGCCCAATTCAGAACTTGAACCTGTGGATCAGTTTGGTCCCTCTGCATAACTATTGTGAAATGAATAGAACCATGGTCACTGGTCACAAAGTGTTCCCCCACTGGTCTATGCTCTGTGTCCCCTCTGTGACCTGTCCTGCCCCATTTCCCAAAAGAAGATCAAGGTTTGTCCCTTCCTGAGTAGAACCCTCGATATACTGCTTGGGGAAACCTTCCTGAATGTACTTAACAAATTCCTCCCCATCTCAGCCATTAACGCTATGGCATTCCCAGTCTATGACGGGAAATTAAAATCTATGTCAACCCTATTGCTCCTGCAAGTGTCCCCAGTCTCCCTGCATATTTGTTCCTTCAATTCCCGTTGACTGTTTGGGGTCCTATAGTCCAACCCCAATAACATCACCATCCCCGTCTGATTTCATAGCACCACCCACAAACCCTCACTGGATGACCCTTCAGTTATTTCATCTCTGATTACTGCTGTGATACTCGGCTTAATCAAAAAGGTATCTTCCCTCCCCTCCACCCACACTCTCTGTCCCACCTGAAGCTCCTGTACCCTGGTACGTACATGGAAGTAGATGCAATTTAATCCAATAGGTATTCCTCGCTCCCTGTCATGTTCCAGTCTGACCTGTCTTCAAATTCCTCTTTCTGATTACTGTATCTCCTTGAGCCTCACATTTGCCTCCCTGCTGTTGAGGATCCCACGCCCCTGCCAATCTAGTTTAAACCCTCCCTTGGAGCATGAGCAAACCTGGCTGCCAAGATATTGGTCCCCTTCCAGTTTAGGTGTAACCCGTCCCTCTTAGACAGGTCAACACTGCCCCAGAAAAGATCCTAATGATCTCCAACTCTGAATCCCTGCCCCTTACACCAATTCTTTAACAACACATCCATCTGCCGTATCCTCCTGTCCTTCCCCTCACTAGCACGTGGCATTCGAAGTAATCAGGAGGTTATCACCAATGAGCACTTGGTTTTTAACGCTCTTCCTTGCGCTCTATAATCATTCTGCAGGACCTCATCCCTACTTCTACTTCTGTTATTTGTGCCAACGTGAACAATAACTTCTGGCTGCACACCTTACCCCTTGGGAACATTCTGCAGCTGCTCTGAGACATCCTGGAATCTGGTGCCTGGGAGACAACACACCATCCTGGATTCACATCAGCACCCACAGAATCCCCTGTCTCTGTCCCCCTAACTATCGAGTGTGCTATCACTAAGGTCCTGTTTCCCTTTCCCGTTTCCCGCTCTGCCCCAGAGCCAGTGGGATTGCCACCGACCAAGAGTTATAACTGGGGGCAGGGAAATTATGATGCGGTGAGGCATGACTTTGGTTGCGTGGCTTGAAAAAGTAGGCTTCAAGGGTAGGGTGCAATTGATATGTGGAGCTTGTTCAAGGAGCAACTGTTGAGTGTCCTTGATAAGTATATACCTGTCAGGCAGGGAGGAAAGGGTCGTGTGAGGGAGCCGTGGTTTAATAAGAAATTGGAATCCCTTGTTAAAGAGAAGAGGGCGGCCTATGTAAAGATGAGGCATGAAGGTTCAATTGGGGTGATTCAGAGTTTAAGGTAGCCAGGAAGGATCTAAAGAGAGAGTTAAGAGCAGCAAGGAGGGGACATGAAAAGTCCTTGGTTGGTAGGATTAGGGAAAACCCAAAGGCTTTCTATAGGTATGTCAGGAATAAAAGAATGACTAGAGTAGGAATAGGTTCAGTCAAGGATAGTTAGTGGGAAGTTGCGTGTGGAGGCTGAAGAGAGAGGGGAGACACGGAAGGAATACTTTTCGTCAGTATTCTCTCAGGAACAGGACATTGTTGCTAATGTGAATATTGAATCACTATTAATTGGAATGGATGGCTTTGAGGTATGTAGGGAAGAGGTGTTGGAAATTCTGGAAAGAGTGAAAATAGATAAGTCCCTTGGGCCTGATGGCATTTATCCTAGGATTCTCTGGGAAGCAAGGGAGGAGATTGCAGAGCCATTGGCCTTGATTTTTATGTCCTCGTTGTCTACAGGAATAGTGCCAGAAGACTGGAGGATAGCAAATGTGGTTCCCTTGTTCAAGAAGGGGAGTAAGGATAACCCTAGTAACTATAGGCCGGTGAGTCTTACCTCTGTTGTGGGCAAAGTCTTAGAGAGAATTGTAAGGGATAGGATTTATGAACATCTGGATTGGAATAATGTGATCAAGGATAGTCAGCATGGTTTTGTGAAGGGCAGGTCGTGCCTCACAAACCTTACTGAATTCTTTGAGAAGGTGACTAAGGAGGTGGATGAGGGTAAAGCGGTTGATGTGGTGTATATGGATTTTAGTAAGGCATTTGATAAGGTACCCCATAGTAGGCTCATGCAAAAAATACGGAGGTATGGCATTGAGGGTGAGTTGGAGGTTTGGATTAGGAATTGGCTGGCTGGAAGAAGACAGAGGGTAGTAGTTGATGGTAAAGGTTCATCTTGGAGTGCAGTTACTAGCGGTGTTCCGCAAGGATCTGTTTTGGGACCATTGCTGTTTGTCATTTTTATAAATGACCTGGAGGAGGGGCTAGAAGGTTGGGTGAGCAAGTTTGCGGATGATGCGAAAGTCGGTGGAGTTGTTGACAGTGAGGAAGGATGTGGCAGGTTACAGCGGGATATAGATAAGCTGCAGAGCTGGGCAGAAAGGTGGCAAATGGAGTTCAATGTAGGTAAGTGTGAGGTGATTTACATTGGTAAGAGTAACAAGAAGATGGGTAGTGTGGATGAGCAGAGGGTAATAGTGCTGTGAAGAAGGCATATCACATACTGACTTTTATTGGTAGAGGAATTGAGTTCCGGAGTCCTGAGGTCATGTTGCAGTTGTATAAGACTCTGGTGCGGCCGCATCTGGAGTATTGTGTGCAGTTTTGGTCGCCATACTATAGGAAGGATGTGGAGGCACTGGAACGGGTGCAGAGGAGGTTTACCAGGATGTTGCCTGGTATGGTAAGAAGATCGTATGAGGAAAGGCTGAGGCACTTGGCGCAGTTTTCATTGGAGAGAAGAATATTTAGGGGTGACTTGATAGAGGTGGACACAGCCTTAAAATTAGAGGGGATCAATTCAGAACAGAAATGCGGAGATATTTCTTCAGCCAGAGAGTGGTGGGCCTGTGGAATTCATTTCCGCAGAGTGCAGTGGAGGCCGGGACGCTAAATGTCTTTAAGGCAGAGATTGATAGATTCTTGTTGTCTCGAGGAATTAAGGGCTACGGAGAGAATGCCGGTAAGTGGAGTTGAAATTGCCATCAGCCATGTTTGAATGGTGGAGTGGACTCGATGGCCGAATGGCCTTACTTCCACTCCTTTGTCTTATGGTCTTATGGTCTAAGGTGCACAAGATGATTAGGGGTTTAGATGGGGTTGACCATGAGAAACTTTTTCCATGTATGGAGTCAGCTATTACGAGGGGCACAGCTGTAAATTAAGGGGTGTAATGTATAGGACAGATGTTAGGGGTAGATTCTTTACTCAGTGAGTTCATGGAATGCCCTGCCGGTAGCAGTGGTGGACTCTCCCTCTTTATGGGCATTTAAACGGGCATTGGACAGACATATGGTTTATAGTGGGCTAGTGCAGGTGATGTGGGCTTGGATCAGCGCAACATCGAGGGCCAAAGGGCCTGTCCTGCGCTGTATTTTTCTATGTTCTATTTTTCTATGTTCTACGTACCTATCCACTCCCTGAGTTCATCCGTCTTCCCGGTCAGCCCTCTTGCATGGAAGTAGATGCAATTTAATCCAATAGGTATTCCTCACTCTCTGTCATGTTCCTGGCTGACCTGTATTTTCGAATTCCTCTTTCTGGTTACTGTATCTCCTTGAGCCTCACATTTGCCTCCCTGCTGTTGAGGATCCCACCCCGCTGCCAATCTAGTTTAAACCCTTCCTTGGAGCATGAGAAAACCTGGCTGCCAAGATATTGGTCCCCTTCCAGTTCAGGTGTAACCCGTCCCTCTTAGACAGGTCACCACTGCCCCAGAAAAGATCCTAATGATCTCCAACTCTGAATCCCTGTCCCTTGCACCAATTCTTTAGCAACACATCCATCTGCCGTATCCTCCTGTCCTTCCCCTCACTAACACGTGGCATTCGAAGTAATCAGGAGATTATCACCAATGAGCTCTTGCTTTTTAACGCTCTTCCTTGCGCTCTATAATCATTCTGCAGGACCTCATCCCTACTTCTACTTCTGTTATTTGTGCCAACGTGAACAATAACTTCTGGCTGCACACCTTACCCCTTGAGAACATTCTGCAGCCGCTCTGAGACATCCTGGACCCTGGTGCCTGGGAGACAACACACCATCCTGGATTCCCATCAGCACCCACAGAATCCCCTGTCTCTGTCCCCCTAACTATCGAGTGTGCTATCACTAAGGTCCTGTTTCCCTTTCCCGTTTCCCGCTCTGCCCCAGAGCCAGTGGGATTGCCACCGACCAGGATACTGCTGCTTTACCCTGAACGGTAACACACCTACCCCACCCACCCCCAACAGGTTCCCAAACGGGATACTTGTTTGCGAGGGGAATGGCCACAGGGGATTCCTGCCCTAACTGCCATCTCAGCTGCTGTCAGACTGAAACGGAATGTTAAAAGGACGTTACGGAGCTTCCCTGGATTTTTTACTGAGCCGCTGCTCTCTGAAACCTCCCGAAACAAAGCCTTACTGCTCACACTGCTGTCAACACATTGTCCAACAGCACAGCTCTCTCCCCCCACTCCTTATATGCTTTAGTTAGAGAGGGAGGGAAGGAGGGGACATAAATTTGAGAGCATGGGGGAGGGGAGACAGACAGCAGGGGGAGGGGGCAAAGGAGATCACAGGGAGGGGACATTGTGGGGAAGAGAGAGCAAGCTGGGAGGGGGAAGAGTGTGTGAGTGGGGGAGAGGAGGGCAGGGGAAGTTGAGAAAGAGAGCGCAAAGAGGGGTAGAAAGGACAGCGTGGGGAGGGGGAAGGGAGAGTGTGGCGAGGGGGAAAGGAGAGTGTGGGGAGGGGGAAAGGAGAGTGTGGGGAGGGGGAAAGGAGAGCGTGGGGAGAGGGGAAAGTACAGTGTGGATTGGGGGAGAAAGGAGAGTGTGGGAGGAGAGGAGAGTGTGTGGGGGAATTGTGAGAGTGGGGATGGTGAAAGAAGAAGGTAGGGAGAGGGGAAGGACAGTGTGCGAAGGGGAAATGTAGCAGCCCCCTTGATGCTAAAACATTGGTGGTCATGGACAGCTATATCCCCAACAACTTCCCCATCAAACAAAGGAGAGCCCAGACAGAAAGGCAGTGGGTCTTGCTACACAAAGAAACCAACAGGAACAAGCCACCCAAACAAAGAACAAGAACAAAGAACAAAGACAATTTCCAGCCCAGGAACAGGCCCTTCGGCCCTCCAAGCCTGAGCCGATCCAAATCCACTGTCTAAACCGACTCCTAAGCATCTGTATCCCTCTGCTCCCCACCTCCTCATGTATCTGTCCAGACACATCTTAAATGAATCTATCGTGCCTGCCTCTACTCCCTCTGCTGGCAACGCATTCCAGGCACCAACTTCCCTGTGTGTAAAATACTTTCCATGTGTATCCCCCTTAAACATTTCACCTCTCACCTTGAACACATGACCTCTCATCATTGAGTCCCTCACCCTGGGATAAAGTTTATCTATATCCACCATGTCTGTAACCTTCATGATTTTGTAAACCTCAATCAGGTCCCCCCTCAACCTCCTTTTTGCGAATGAAAATAAACCTAACCTACTCAACCGCTCTTCATAGCTAGCACCTTCCATACCAGGCAACATCCTCGTAAACCCTCTCTGCACCCTCTCCAAAGTGTCCACATCCTTTTGGTATCCACAGTGTTTTATCTTAAAGAGCTGTGTGAAACATCTCACATTAGCATCACATCCGTGTTGCTGCTGCTGATGCTGCTGTTAGTTTTGATCGATGCTGCCCTCCCTCTTACTGACTCATTGATGATTCAGCCCCAGAATTTCTGCCTGTGCAGTCGCATTGATCCACCAGCAGAGGGTAGCATCATATCACATTCATCAGAAGAGACAAAAATATGGAGAGGGATTTTGACAGGGTTTTAGTTCATCCCCACCTCTCCATTCAAAATACCCCCCATTACAGGGGAAAGCTGCTCCTGAAACATGTGTATGTGACTCTGTGTTTGTGTGTAAGGGACTGTATGTGAGTTTGTAAAGATTTTTGTGTCTGAGCGTTCAGGTATTTGAGTGAGAAAATGTGTGTGAGCTGATGTGAGTTTGTTTCCGCGTCTGCTGGAGTGTGTGAGGGTTTAAATGTGTTGGAGAGTGTATGTGTTTGTGGTAGATGCAGTGTGAGGCCCTGTGTGTGTGTGCGCATGTGTATGTGCACATATGTGTGTATGTGCATGTGTGTGTGTGGTTGCAAATGTGTATGTGAGGTTGTGAGTGCAAGATTGAAAGTGTGCATGTGTGTGAGGTTGTGTGTGTGTACATGTGTAATGTCATGTGCGAGTGTATGTGTGAGGGTGTGTGTGGCTGCGTGCCTGTTTCTCTGCCAGTGTGAGAGAGAGAGAGAGAGGCTGCCTGACAGTGTGGTTTGATGTGTGCACAAAACTGCATTAGAGAGTGAACTTGTGAGAATGTATGATTGTGAGAGTATTTGCGCAAATAGGTGAGAGTGAGGGCTTTGAAGATGTTCGAGCGTGTCAACAGAGTGTGAGTGCATGTACGAAGTACGGGTGTGTGAGTGGGAGAGTATGTGTGAGTGTATGGGGTCTCTCAGAGACATATGCAAAGAGACACACACAATGAAAAATACAGTCTGACCAACCCACACATACCTATACGTATGCACACACACATAGACATATGTTTGAATAAGGCATGCTGGCTTTCATAGTGAGAGGATTTGAATACAGGAGTATCTTGCTGCAGTTAGACAGAGCCTTGGTGAGACCACACTCCTTGGGTATTATGCACAGTTTTAGTCTCCTCGTCGGAGGAAGGACAGTCTTGTTATTGAGAGAGTCTAGCGAAGGTTCACCAGGCTGATTCCCAAGATGGGAGGACTGACATATGAGGAAAGACTGGATCGACTGGTTTTGTACTCACTGGAATTTAGAAGAATGAGGGGGCATCTCATAGAAACATAAAATCCTGATGGGACTGGACAGGCTGGATGTGGGAAGAATGTTCCCCTGTTGGAGAAGTCCAGTACGAGGGTTCACAGTCTAAGGTAATCACATCTGGCCAGTCTGCATGGTAAAAGGCTAATGTTCGACTTAAATACCCTAACCCTCCCTCACTCAAAACCGATCTCTTCCCAAATCCCTGTTCATCCAGTCAGCTCTCAGCTCCCTGTCAAAATGTGTGGTGCTGGAAAAGCACAGCCGGTCAGGCAGCATCCGAGGAGCAGGAGAGTCGACTTTTTGAGCATAATTTCTTCATAAGAAATGTTGGTGGCGTTGTCCCAGCTCCCTATACCTGGGGCTCACCTCCCCCAGGTATGGAACATACCAACACACATCTCTGTGAGATTAGAGGGGTGTGTGGGAAAAAGGAACAGGTCAATAGTTTAGCCCAGGTCTAACCCTGTCTGTCCACCCACCCCCATTGCACCCAGACTTGGAATACACACAGACACAAAGCAGGAGCAGCCAGAACACACAGTTCCAGCTCAAATTAACACAAGATCTTTGGACAAATTAGTGCCAGTTTATGCCACCAAAGAACACAACATGTTTGTACTAATGTGTACAAGAGTACTGCACAACTAAACACAAGATTTCTGCACAAATTTAATCAAACTAAGGTAAATATTTAGTCAGCAAGCTTAGTGATCCTGAGATTTATACAAATGATGATAATACATTATACAATGAACCAGGCTGGATTTACAATTTCTCACAAGATTTACACAAATGGAGGGAAGATTGTTGCAGAATTGAACAGAAATTCAATTGGAGGTGTCGTGGACAGCACAGATGGTTACCACAGAGTACAACGGGATCATGACCAGATTGGCCAATGGGCCGAGGATCGGCAAATAGGATTTAATTTAGATGAATGTGGGGTGCTGTGTTTTTGAAAAGCAAATCAAGGCAGAACTTATACACTTAATGGTAAGGTTCTGAGGAATGTTGCTGAACAAAGTACAGGATCATGGTTCCTTGAAAGTGGAATCACAGGTAGACAGGGTTGTGAAGAAGGCATTTGGTATGCTTCCCTTTAGTGGGCAGAGCACTGAGTATAGGAGTTGCGAGGTTATATTGCAGCTGCACAGGACATTGGTTAGGCCATTACTGGAATACTGTGTGTAATTCTGGTCTCCCTGCTATCGGCAAAAAGGTATGAAACTTGAAATGGTTTAGAAAAGATTTTAAATGATGTTGCTAGGATTGGAGTTTTAAGCTATAGAGAGAGGCTGAATAGATTGGGACTATTTTCCCTGGAGTGACCACATAGAGTTTTATAAAATCATTAGAGGCATGGATAGGATAATTAGACAAGATCTTTTCCATGGTGGCGGGGGAGTCCAAAATTAGAGGGCATAGGTTTAGGGTCTCAAACTCCATCTATCACACACACGTACACACACCAACACAAGTAAACCCTCGCACACTGTGACAGACACTGAAACAAAAACACTCACACAAAAATCACACACATTCTGTCACTCGCACACCTAAACACTCTGGCAAAAATCATCTTACAAATTCACATACAGTCCCAAACACACAAAAACCGTGTCACATAAACAAGTTTCGTAAGCAACTCCCCCCTATAATTGGGAATATTTTGTCTGGGGAGATGGGCATGACCTAAAACACGGTCAAAGTCCCTGTCCTTGTTTCTGTCTCTTGTGATGAATGTGATGCGATGCCACCCTCTGCTGATGGACCGATGTGACTGCACAGGCAGACGGGCTGGGACGGGATCAAGATGGGGTGCCACGGTGGCTCAGTGGTTACCACTGCTGCCTCACAGCACCAGGGTCCCAGGTTCGATTCCAGCCTCAGGTGACTGTCTGTGTGGAATTTGCATATCCTCCCTGAGTTTTCTCCAGTCTCCTCCCACAATTCAAAGATGAACATGTTAGATGGATTTGCCATGATAAATTGCCCAACGTGTTTTGGGATGCGTAGGTCAGGTGTATTAGATGGGGGAAATGTTGGGGAATGGGTCTTGGTGGGTTCCTCTTTGAAGGGTTGGTGTGGACATGTTGGACCGAAGGGCCTTTTACCACACTGTGGGGAATTTATGATTTGATAAGAGGGAGGGGAGTATCTGTCACAAATAACAGCAGCAACACAGACATGATGCCAGTGTGTGATATTTAACACAGCTCTTTAAAATCAAACACTGTGGAGAATACCAGAGTTATTCATTCTGCTCTCTCGCTGGTGCAAAAAAGCTGCACAGTTCCATGATGGCCATCAGATATAAGAAATCAGGAAAAGGTAAACAATAATCCATTGTAATCCGCATTGACCAAACTAAAACCATCAGTGGAAAGGTGTGTCAGTGTTAAATCTCTTCTGGGGGTGACTAACTAATCGAGGAGGGAGAAGAACCTTTTCTTCCTTTCCTAGTCCTTCACCTCCTCAGCTGAAGCTACCTTGAGGTTAGGGAGTCAAAGAATCCATGGCAGCTAAAAAGAGAGACTATTTGAGTTATTTCCCCTGAGATCGCACAACAGTTTAATAAAGGCTGAAAACAGTTAGCAGATTTCAGGCAGAGGGTGGTGCGTGTATGGAATGAGCTGCCAGAGAAAGTGGTGGAATTTGGTACAACATTTAAAAAACATCTGGGTAGGGATATGAGCAAAAAGGATTTGGAGGCCTATGAGCAAAATGGAGGCAAATGGGACTAGATTTATTTCGGATATCTGGTTAGCATGGCCAGGTTGGATTGAAGGGTCCGGTTCTGTGCTTTATATCTCTGTGACTCTGGGTTTATGACAGAATTGAACATAAGATTATGAAACAAATGTACTTCGTTCCCAGCAACAAGAAACATGACAACGCGGTTCCATATTTTCATCAACAGTTTACACGGCCAATGTTAGTAAGTTGATGCTTGGCACAAACTGTGTTGGTGAAGTTTATATATTGAACAGTGTCAGTTCCTGCACACACAGCACCAACAGAAATATTCCTCTACTGGACTCTGTGAAAATCACTCCCTCACAGTCAGACAGTCACAGCATGACCCCTCTCTGCTGGGGACTGTCAATGTTAAAGACAGACAGACAAACACATGTGCGCACACATCTACACAGACACACACAAACATAGACTCAGAGACACACACATACAGACACACACAAACACAGACACAGAGACACACACATACAGATACACACAAACACAGGCACACACACACACACAGACACACACATACAGACACACACAGACACACACACACACACAGACACACACAGGTAAACACACACAGACAGACACACACACTTACACAGACACACAAACAATCACAGCGATATCCCCCTCTGCTGGGGAGAGTAAGTGCTAAATACAGTCACATACATACAGACAGTCACAGCATCATCCCCCTCTGGGCATCTGTAAATTTTACACACAGAAGCTCAGACAGTTCTGACACATCTCACTATATAAATTTAAGTCTCTTTATCGATTCTTCTTGCCAAACATCACCCACTGCTGCTGCTGCTGCTGCCTGAATCCTGGAGAATCCTCCTGGTCCAGAGAAGGCAGCTGTGATCCATTCGCTCCAGGGAAAATGACAGACTGTGACAAACAGATGAGTGGGGCTTGGAAGAGCATAAAAACGTAGTTTAAATGATAAGACATTAATACATGATCTATCGAGAAATTAACTTTAAAACAGTGATAGTGAGCTGGAGTGGAAGGTCCCAAAATGCTGACATACAGACACCTCGGAAAAAGAGAGGGGAACACTGTACAATTATCTGAGGGACACCTGCAGAGATGTCCTGGAGCTAAGATGACTGACACTCCACAGTCACAACCACCTTCCGAGGTGTCAGGTATGACTCTAACCAGCAGAGCGTTTGACCCCTGATACCTAATGATTCCAGTTTTCCCGGTGAGCCTGACATTGGTGGTTGGCAAGTTGTTGGAGAACATCCTGAGGGAAAGGATTTACATGTATTTGGAAAGGCAAGGACTGATTAGAGATAGTCAGTATGGCTTTGTGAATGGGAAATCGTGTCTAATGAACTTACTTGAGTTTTTTTTGAAGAAGTAACAAAGAAGATTGATGAGGGCAGAGCAGGAGAAGTGACCTGTATGGATTCATTAAGGCGTTCAACAGCATTCCACATGGGAGACTGGTTAACAAGGTTAGATCCCATGGAATATAGGGAGCATTAGACTTGGATACAGAACTGGCTTGAAGGTAGAAGACAGAGAGTGGTGGTGGAGGGTTGCTTTTCAGACTGGAGACCTGTGACCAGTGGTGTGTCACAAGAATCAGTGCTGGGTCCACTGCTTTTCGTCATTTATATAAATGATTTGGATGTATTAGGAGGTATTAGACACCAAAATTGGAGGTAGACTGGGTAGTGAAGAAGGTTACCTCAGATTTCAATGGGATTTTGTTCAGATGGGCCAATGGGCTGAAAAGTGACAGATGGAGTATTATTTAGAGGTGCTGCGTTTTGGAAAAGCAAATCAGAGCAGGACTTATACACGTAATGATAAGGTCCTATGGAGTGTTGCTGAACAAAGAGACCTTGGAGTGTAGGTTCATAGCTCCTTAGCAGGTAGATAGGATGCTGAAGAAGGTGTTTGGTACGTTTTCCTTTATTGGTCAGAGTTTTGAATATAGGAATTAAGAGGTCATGTTACAGGAGATTATATCAATTCATTTGGAATGTTGAGTGCAATTCTGTTCTCCTTCCTATCAGTAGGGGTGTCCGTGCAAGGGTTCAGAAAAGATTTACAAGCTTGTTACCAGGGTTCGAGGGCTTGAGCTATAGGGAGAGGCCGAATAAGCTGGGACTGTTTTCACTGGAGTGTCGGAGGCTGAGAGGTAACCTTATAGATGTTTATAAAGTCATGAGGGGCATTGATAAGGTAAATAGACAAAGTCTATTCCCTGATGCAGGGGAATCCAGAACTAGAGGGCATGAGTTTAGGGTGAAAGGGGTAAGATATAAAGGAGACCTAAGGGGCAGGTTTTTCACACAGAGAATGGTGCGTGGATGGAATGAGCTGTCAGAGGGGACAAATACAGTATTTGAAAGGCATCTGGATGGTTACATGAAAAGGAAGGGTTTAGAACGATATGGGCCAAATGCTGGCAAATGGGACTAGGTTAGATTCGGATATCTGGTCAGCATGGACGATTTGGACCGAATGCTTTTTTTCCATGCTGTATATCACTATGACTCGAAAAATCAACATTCTTTTACATTTTCTATAATGAGGAATTTAATAGATACCAGAAGTAATAGGCAAATACCTAATTAATTGGCAGTTAACATGGTGCAGTTGGCACATGTTACTTTAATACAGTATCCATTGTGAAAAGCCTCAAGAAAGGAGATTAGATTCTGGAAAACATGATGAAGCCCCAGGGATGGACCACAAGCCTGTCCATCTCTGTTGTTTTGCTGAGGCAATGATCAATTGTACAAAGTGCAGTACCACAGAGTCAATTACAAAGGGATAACTCAGCTCTGCTGACTAATAGTAATCCCGGGGTTGGGACAGGGGCAGGGGTTGCGGGTATGTGCACTTACATTCTAAATGCCAACTTAAGATAATCTGTCCCTTATTGCTGTGCCTGCTAAACAGTGTGAAGTTGTACAAAAATAAGGTTATGTTCGAATCGACCACTGGACTCCGACTGTCATCAGAAAATACAAGATTGAGCAGGAAGTTAAACACGGGCCACAATTTGCTTTTGGAAATAGGCAAGAGGCACAGGGAGAATTGACACTGATGAAAGGTTGTTGACAGGTTGAAAATGCATCAGCAGAGAGTCTTTCATTTCTTGTCTGTTTGACTCTCTGTAACAATCTTCAAAAGTAAGGAGTTAATTTGTTTGAACCACGAGGTTACTCTTAACATGTCCACGAGAGGGTCAGAGATGTTGGAGGAGCAGCCATTTACAATCGTACTCGGGTTCCAACTGGATAAGCCTTTAGACACTACTTCTTCCTTTTATGGCTCCAAATTCTAAACAAGACATTCTTGAAATAATTTCTGTTTGCCATCTCCATGTATCTATGAATTCACCTTAAACTTTTACAATACGGAATAGCATCTTTCTGATTCCAACTTTCAGA
This sequence comes from Hemiscyllium ocellatum, assembly GCF_020745735.1. NCBI lineage: Eukaryota > Metazoa > Chordata > Chondrichthyes > Orectolobiformes > Hemiscylliidae > Hemiscyllium > Hemiscyllium ocellatum. Next base: position 14,094,033 of record NC_083444.1, read on the forward strand.
GATGGCCCTCAGTGAGATCCCCCACCATTCCCTCCATTTCACTGGTGTCCTGCCCCTCTCATTCCCCAATCAAATGACTTGAACTCGGACACGCAGATCTTCAACAGCGATAAAGCACAGTTCGAAAGGTTATTTCATTTCTGCCTCTGAGTACAGCCTTTATTCAGTGACAGTCAGGGCTTCAAGTCTTGAACATGAGACAGAACCTGCTTCTGGTGAGTGTCTTCATTCAGTGAGAAGGAGCAGTGTGGCCCAGTGGGTTTTGGGATTGTATTTGAGATTTTCTGCTCAGTCTGCAGCATTCCAGCCCATGGAAGCAGTGCAGTGGGAAAGACTCCTCTTGTGGATTACAATAGCCCTATCAACACACTGTTCCAGGCCAGTTACAGAGCTCCGAGAATTCGGAGTTAGACCCTGAAAACTACATTGATTAAAGGAGGAGGAACAAGAAAACAGTTTCAAGCTGATGAGGTCATCGGTATCTCTGTGCCTAACTCTGCACCACGTTTTTATTTTCTGCTTCATAAACCCACAAACTGCAGCTCAACCCAGTCCCCCTGCCCCACCATACAAACTGGAGAATGGGACACCTTTCTCAATAGTACAGGAGTACATTCCGGAGACTACAGGCAGGTCAGTTTAACACCAGGGCTGTGTACACTTGGAATAACCTGGAGCAGATCAACACAAATCCAATTGGGGAGGGTGGGTCTGTTTCAGGAGAGTCAGTGTGGATTTCAAATTAAACTAATGTGACTGTGCCTGATCTAAGAAAATAAAAGATTGATGTAAGGATGTATTCAAAATGTTTCACAAATTATTTTCTGAGAGGCTGGATAAAAACTGAAGCTATTGTAACAAATGGCAGAAGGTCACCATGGAGAAAGACTGTATTCGGGCAGCAACGTGCTGTGATCATACATCACTGTAACTGGCCGACAGCAGAGTGGAAGCCATGTTGTTTTTATTGCAATGCTTGGTATTTAATTCTTGTATTATTTAGTATATACAATTACGATTGACATTCAATTCCAAAAAAAGTGTCACCATTTCTTTTTAAATGAAACTTCGATTTGGCAGAGATAGAGAGGATGATACCAGCCAACAGCATTGGGGCCCAGGCAGGCCATTATTAATATTAGTAGGAAATAGCAGAAAGTGGCGTATGGAATTGAACAGATTGAAGACTGGAGTAATGGAGTCTGGCATAAAACACGCATGAGAGGTAACATCGACCGAACTACAGCGTAAACGCTGGTGTCACTGGGAATTTGAAATATAACCTCAGTAGGTCTGGTAGCATCTGTGATGAGAGAGCCAGAAACCAACTCTCCCACACCAGTCTTTGAGCCATCAATGGCTCTCCCTAATCTGATTGGCCCTGTGCCAATTAACTCTTGGCATCAGATGGCTGAGGTTTCATCTTCTTTATTCAACACTGAGCTCCTGACAGTGACCAGGTTGAACCTTGTTTCTTGCCTGGTATATGTTGCTTATACCTACGTGGATCCTGCCCATCCCATTGCAGACTTGTCTTTAGCCCTGACCATAGACCCTGAACCCCAGCATGGGAAGGCAACACAGCCTCCTGGACTCACGTTCAGTGATGATCCCTGTGAGACCCCGACTACAATTCCAGTGCTCTCAGTTTCTCCCACTTGATTGGCTCCCGGTTCCACTGGTGTTACAGTCGTTACTCTTGCCAAAGAATGAGCGTCCTGTTCTGTGGCAGTCTGTGTCCCTGTCCATACCTCACTCGTAATCACACTCTCCTGCCTCTGAGCACTGACTAAAATCAGACAATCCAACCCTCCAAGTTGCGACAGCCTCTTGGTGTAAATTATCCAACGACTCTTCCCCCCGAGCCAGGGCAGTGTCTATATGTCACCCTCCAGCCCATGTGCTGCAGCTGTGACAGATGGTTCATGCTGCTGGCCTTAATGTGTTCCAATTAACTGGTTCTTTTTCTCAAATTCAATACATTGAATCATGGAGTCCGACAGCACAGAGACAGGGCCTTTGTCCCAAACTGGTCCGTGCCAATCAAATGTCCATCCCCGCTAATCCCATTACCCTGCACTTGGCTAACATCCTTCTAATTCTTCCCTCTCCATGTATTTGTCCAAATGGCTTTTAAAAGGAGAGCGTGGGGACGAGGAAGGAGAGTGTGTGGAGGGGGAAGAGCAGAGAGTGGAGAGGGGGGAGAAAGAGTGTGGGGAGGGGGGTGAAAGGAGAGTGTGAGGAGGGGGGAAAGGAGAGTATGGGGAGGAGGACAAGGAGAGTGTGGGGAGGGGGAAAGTACAGTGTGGAGTGGGGGAGAAAGGAGAGTGTGGGAGGAGAGGAGAGTGTGTGGGGGGAATGGAGAGAGTGGGGATGGTGAAAGAAGAAGGTAGGGAGAGGGGAAGGACAGTGTGCGAAGGGGAAATGTAGCAGCCCCCTTGATGCTAAAACATTGGTGGTCATGGACAGCTATATCCCCAACAACTTCCCCATCAAACAAAGGAGAGCCCAGACAGAAAGGCAGTGGGTCTTGCTACACAAAGAAACCAACAGGAACAAGCCACCCAAACAAAGAACAAGAACAAAGAACAAAGAAAATTTACAGCCCAGGAACAGGCCCTTCGGCCCTCCAAGCCTGAGCCGATCCAAATCCACTGTCTAAACCGACTCCTAAGCATCTGTATCCCTCTGCTCCCCACCTACTCATGTATCTGTCCAGACACATCTTAAATGAATCTATCGTGCCTGCCTCTACTACCTCTGCTGGCAACGCATTCCAGGCACCTACTTCCCTGTGTGTAGAATACTCTCCATGTGTATCCCCCTTAGACATTTCACCTCTCACCTTGAACACATGATCTATCGTCACTGAGTCCCTCACCCTGAGAAAACGTTTATCTATATCCACCATGTCTGTAACCTTCATGATTTTGTAAACCTCAATCAGGTCCCCCCTCAATCTCCTTTTTTCTAATGAAATTAAACCTAACTTACTCAACCTCTCTTTATAGCTAGCACCTTCCATACCAGGCACATCTTCGTAAACCCTCTCTGTACCCTCTCCAAAGCGTCCACATCCTTTTGGTAATGTGGCGACCAGTACTGTACACAGTATTCTAAATGCAGCCGAAACAAATTCTTGTACAATTTTAAAATGACCTGCTAGCTCTTATACTCAATACCCCGTCCAATGAAGGCAAGCATACCATATGCCTTCTTGACCACTCTCTCCACCTGTGCAGCCACTTTCTTGGTACAATGGACCTGAACTCCCAGATCTCTCTGCTCATCATCTTTTCCCAAGGCTCTTCTGTTTACAGTCTAGTTTGCCCTAGAATTAGATTTCCCAAAGTGCATCACCTCATATTTGCCTGGATTGAACACCATCTGACACTTCTCTGCCCAACTCTCCAGTCTATCTATATTTTCCTGGATTCTTTGACAGTCCCCTGTGCTTTCTGCTACTCCGCCAATTGTCGTTTCATCTGCACACTTATTGAACAGACCAACAATGCCCTCTTCCAGATCATTTATGTATATCACCATCAACAGTGGCCCAGCACTGATCCCTGTGGAACAGAACAGTTGCCTTTCTCCATTTCGAGAATCTCCCTTCAACTCCTAGTCTCTATCTCCTGTTCCTCAACCAGTTCTTTGTCCACCTAGTGAGAACACCCTGCACACCATGTGACTTCACTTTCTCCATTAGTTTACCACGGGGAACCTGATCAAAGGCCTTATTATATATGACATCGACAGCCTTTCCTTCATCTACCAACTTGGTCACTTCTTCAAAGAACTCGATTAAATTGGTAAGGCATGATCTCCCCCACACAAAATCTTGTTGCTTATCACTGATAAGCCCATTATTTTTCAAATATAGATAGATTTTAATCCCTCGGTACCTTCTCCAGTAACTTCCCCACCTCTGACGTCAGGCTCACTGGTCTGTAGTTATCTGGAATATCCCTACTTCACTTCATGCACAGGGGGACAACATGAGCACTCTCCAGTCCTCCGGTACTTCTCCTGTGTTAAGAATGTGACAAAGCTATCTGTTAGGGGCCCAGCTATTTCTTCTCTTGCCTTCCTCAGCAACCTGGGATAGATCCCATCTGGTCCGATGGGATTTGTCCACCTTAATATCCTTGAGCCTATCCAACACTTTTTCCCTCCTTACGTCAACATGATCCAGGGTAAATAAACTTCGACCTTTAATCTCAAAATTCATCATGTCCCTCTCCTCATTGAAAACTGATGCAAAACAATCATGGAGAATCTCACCCATTTTCTCAGGTTCGACACACAACCTTCCTTCCTTATGCTTTAGTGGAACAACTCTTTCTCTCGATACCCTCTTGCTTCTTATACATAAAGAAAAGGCCTTGGGAATCTCCTTAATTCTGCTCGCTAAAGTTATTTCATGAGCCCTTTTAGCCCACTTGATTCCTCGTTTAAGATTGGTCCCACCCTCCTGATATTCCTCCAAGGCCCATTCTGTTCTTCACTGCCTGGACGTTATGGATGCTTTCCTTTTCCTCTTGGCTAGTCGCACGATTTCTCCTGTCATCCACAGTTCACGAATCTTGCCTTTTCTATCCTTTGTTTTCAAAGGGGCATGCCTATCCTACACTATCTTCAACCTATCTTTGAAAGCCTCCCACACAGCAAATGTGAACTTCGCTTCAAATAGCTGCTCCCAATCCTCATTTCCCAGCTCCTGTCAAATTTTGATATAATTAGCCTAGGCCCAGTTTCGTACTTTTCCCTCAGGACCACTCTCATCTATGTCTATGATTGACAGTGTTTCAGATGACTAACGGATTCTCCGGATTGCTCCAAACTACAGAACGTTATGAAAAACCATCGACCAAGGCACACAAACAGGGTTCACCTGCAGACGGTTTTCTTAAATCTTCTGGAGGCATTCTGAGGAGACCAGCACGGCAAGGGTCAGAGACCAGCTGATCACCCAGAGACCAGCTGATCACTCAGAGAGTGAGTGAGGGAGAGAGAAACCAGCTTCACAGACCCAGAGACAGAGAGAGAGACACACACACATACAGAGAGGGAGAGAGAGAGATTCAGAGAGACAGAGAAGGAGAGAGAGACAGATAGAAACAGAGAGAGACAGTGAGACAGACAGAGTAGGTTCTAGTCCAACAGGTAGAAATTGTCCACCCCAGTCCCACATCAGCACCTTCACATCATGAAATAGGGTGTGATCTCAGGATGGGGCTCATGGTGTTTGAGTGGACAGCGTTATTGCTGGCAGATTCCAGTTCCTGCTTTTGTTGTTTCATTATCACGTAACCCCCCTCTGTAATCAGGATTACACTTGTTATTGTAATGGGTTTGTTCATTTCCAGAAATGTGTAAAACAGCAACAAAGCCGAGCAATGCTGTCACCTCGATCTCCCCAAGGAGCTCCCTCACAGTATAAGGCAGCGTCTCTGGGAATGCATCAGCTCAGAGTCTCAAACAAGGAGCTTGTCAGCTGCCTGAAGGGACAGATCACCTCACACAGAAAAATGCATCGAGCAATTGATCATGTGCAGAAAGTATTCTACACCATCCTTGCTTTTACTGGCATCCCAGGTATGGCGCTATGACAATTGAACTTGTTTTAATTTGCTGCTGATCTGCTCTCTGGTTTTCCCGTTTGAACAATAACGTCTCCAGCTCACTGACTGGTCCCCCTTATCCAGGCACCGGGACAGTGACAGCAATTCACTGAGCAGCATTCTCGGTACAATCCTACACTGACAGAGACTCCCAACCTCACTGCTGCTGCAGCATTTTCTGTTCTCAGTGTTGTGTCATCTGTTCCAGTTTGATATGGCTTCAAGGGATGAGGAGAGATCAGGCAGGTTAGTTCTGAAGAAGGGTCACTCGACCCAAACTCTGTGCTCTCTCCCACAGATGCTCTAGACCTGCTGCGCTTCTTCTGATTTCATTCCGTAAATGAAGCCAGGTTGATGGAGAATTTTGAAGGTTAAGGGATGATCTGAGTGAAGTCCAACAAAATATTAAAAGGAAAACATGAACTATTTCTACTGGTTGCAGATTGAGAACAAAGGATCATAGTCTGTGAATGGGGCTGAGAGCGTTCAGGAGAGATGTCAGAAAGCTCTTCTGTGCACAGAGGGTGGGAAAGGTTTGGAATTCTCTTACACACACACAGACATGGATGCTGCATCAGTTGGGAATTTTCAATCTCAGATTGTTCTTTTTTTTTGGCAAAGCAAAGGAATTGAAGAATTTGTGCCTTGTTCTGATTTGTAAAGCTTCATCTACCATCGCTTCCCGAAATTCTCTCCTCACGCTCTTTGGTCAGGAGATTGAAATTTTGACAGATTGCCCTCCTGGTCCCTCCACATTGAGATGTTGGTGGGTAGATTTACAGTGTAAATATTACAATAAACCTAAAACTCCCACATTGTCATTAAGGGAGTCCTGCATGCTCTGCTGTACTGCCCTTGTTTAAGATATATGGTGTAGTTGTGTTTGAAATCTTATACAGGTTCTGGTGACCTGTTTTATAATCCTGCCATGGCTCTGATCAGGATTAAGTCCAATGACAGGATCATGGGATATCTGTTTCTCTGGAGAAGGGGAGAGTTTGAATTATTGACAGTCCAATTGCTAGTCCTATAACTGACTTTTCATTGAGAAATCTAATGGGGTTCTGTACCTTACCATGCAACCAAAGAAAATCATAGACTTCCTTCTGCTCTCCTAGGAGGAGTTATGAGCTCAATATCTGTCTAACCTCTCGAATCTCGAGACTGACTGGGCTGGAGGACAATCTGGAGTGAGTGTTAAAGTCTGATACTCAAACTCACTCACACGCAACCACTCCCAGTCACACAGTGGATGGGAATTTGTTGGTAAAACCTTGTTGTTGCTCTGAGGAATGGGTAGGGGGTATTTCTGATCAATAATTTGTTGTTTCTTTTCCCACTTGTCTCCCACAGTCAATTTGCTAGCAGTTACAGTCCTTTCCAGGCAAAACTGTGGTGTTTCCCCTTGCACTACTCGTTACCTGGTGTTTATGGCAGCTGCCGATCTGATGGTCATTATTACTGAGGTTATACTGTGGAAATTTCCTGTCTATTATTACCCGCAGTCTTTCCTGGACATCACTCCTGTGTGCAGTGTTATTCGGGCACTGTCTCGTGCTGCCAGAGACTGCTCTGTCTGGTTCACCGTCACTTTCTCCTTTGACCGATTTGTGACCATTTGTTGTCAGAAGTTGAGAACAAAATATTGCACTGAGAAAGCTGCGACTGTGGTTCTGGCAACAACCTGCACCCTGTTCTGTCTGAAAAACATCCCCTTCTATTTTTCAAATGAACCTCTGAGGATAATCAACAATGTGCCATTCTACTGTATAACGAAGTTAAGCTACTTTACTGAGACTTGGTGGGTGGTATTAGATTGGCTCAATACAGTTTTAACCCCTTTACTGCCATTCGCTTTAATTCTGTTGCTCAATGCTCTGACAGTCAGACACATTTTAGTGACCAGTCGAGTCCGGAAAAGGCTGAAGGGTGAGAGCAAAGGAGAGAATCAGAGAGACCCAGAGATGGAGAGCAGAAGGAAGGCTGTGATTTTGCTCTTCACCATCTCTGGGAGCTTCATCCTCCTCTGGTTAATTGCTGTTGTGTATTTCTTATATTATATCATTCAAGGAATCAATCCTCTTGATTACTTGCCTTTTCTAGATCACTTCAGTGATGTTGGTTTCATGCTGCGGAACCTAAGCTGTTGCACAAACACATTTATTTATGCAGCAACATTGTCTCAGTTCAGAGCGAAGATCAGTAACGCAGTAAAATACCTGGTTACACTGATTCCTTGTGTTGTGAATAAATAAAACTCCTCCGTGAAGCCCACAGGAGGGTCCGACTGTTTCCAAACCATGAAATGATTTTGTTTTATTCACTCGTGGGATGTGGGTATCACTGACTGAGTCTGTAGTTATTCCCCATCCCTAATTGCCCCTGAGAAGGTACTGCTGAGCTGCCTTTAACACTGATGGAATCACAATATATTTCTAAATGAGGATGGTGAGTGACTCAGAGGGGAATTTGAAGGGGTAATGTATCCATCTATCTGCTGCCCTTGTCCTTCGAGGTGGAAGTGCTCGTGGGTTTGGAAGGTGCTGTCTGAGGATCTTCGGTGAATTTCTGCAGTGCACAGTGTAGTTGGTAAACACTGCTACTACTGAGTGTCAGTGATGGAGGGAGGGGATGTCTGGGGAAGTGGTGCCAACCAAGCGGCTGCTTCATCCTGGATGTTTTTTTACTGGTGGCAGTTGGAGTGGGAGGAGTGACAGCGATGACCAGAGGCCCGACAGGAAGGTCAATATAAACGGATATAAAGGTTTACCTCTTGGAGAGGCGGGGCGTACACTGAGCACGAGCAGACACAGGACTGCTGGTTAAGTAAGGCTTTATATTTGGGCATTTGCTTTCCCCAAACAGTACTCGGGAATGTCTCCAAACCGTCTTCCTCCTCTCAAATGGATAAATGTGAGGATCTGTTCTGGTCCAATCACCATTCCACCGTTTTGGATTTATTAAACGGAATGGGACTCAGGGGAATCCCCCCAATAGAGTGTGCAGGGATTCGAGTACACACCCAGCATTTCGAGATGTTATTTTGCTGTGTGTGCTGATAGAACATGGTTAGGTATGTATTAACATGGAACCCCGCGCCTACTCCGGGGAGCAGGACTGAGGGTGGCACAATTCATTTGGTGCTGCCCCCCAGTGACTACCAGGCAAAGGGTGAATGCAACAATCAACAGGAACATCCCGGAGCTTCCCGAACGGAGTTATACAATGGTCCAAAGGCTGTACCGCGCACACACAACAGCCCACGCACTCGGACCATTCACAACAACCGCGCACACACGGACATCGTCAGCAGGTCTCGAGAGGAGTCAGTCTGAAAAGAAAGCAGAGGGTGAGGATGATCAACCAGTGTCTGGATATTTCTTCAGTTGTGACCAGTGTTTCCAGACTCCCCCTTCCCTCACATGTCAATACAGGTGGGTGTGTCACCGCTAATGATAACCTCAGAGGGACCATTCTACTGAGGGGCGAAGCCTGGTTTAACAGGGAGAGTCTTAACCATAACCTTCCTACCCACCGATGGGACCTCCACACAATCCTCTAATTGCCTCTGTTCATCCCTCCCTCACCTTCCTGTTTGTCCCGAACTGTTTCCCACATCTCCTTCAGCTGGGTGCTCAGTTCGAGCACATAGCGATGTATTCTATCGCAGCGAGGGCCAGCATCGGAACCCTCCCATGATGATGGAATCGGGCAGTTACATTGCCCGACCTGTCATCGACTCGTAAGGGGTTAAACCATTCGACCGGCTTGTGGTAGACTGGAGTTTGTCAGAGTCCTGCATGGCCTTAGCAAGGGAGGGTTTAAGAGTTCTGTTCATTCACTCCACCATGCCTGAACTTTGTGGATGGTCGGGTGTGTGAAATTTCAGTTTAATGCCCATCAGCTGACATGTGGTTTTTACAACACTTACAATCTGGGACAGCACCCAACTCCCCGACCTGGGCATCCCCTCCTCAGCTACAACCCTTGCCACAGCGTGAGCTGATCAGTTCTGGGTAGGGTAGGCCCCGACCCACCTGTTAAATTGGTCAATAATCACAAGGTAATCCGTCTTCCCATGGGTTTGGGGAAGAGGTCCCATAAAATCCATCTGTAACTGCCCCCAGAGTCCCTTTGGGTGTGGCTGGGGCCCCATTCTAATTTTAATGGGCCAGCCTGGGTTGTACTGGGCACACGTCACACAGCGGCGACAGAATCGAGTGAAATCTCTGCCCATGCCCTTCCACCACCATTGCTTCCCGATGTTGGTTATCATAGCATCACGGCCCCACCTGGGAAATGCCAATGTGTAATTACATCCTGAGAAGGATCCTTTTATCCCCACTTTCAGCTCACCCCAGCCTCTCTGACTCTCACTGTGTCTGTGTCTGACCCCATTGTGTTCAAAGTGATACAATGCCACCCCCTGTTGGCCTCCCTCTGCCACTGCACAAGAGCAGGTTTTTTTCTATCGGGACAATTTGCTCCTGTCCCTGTCCATTCCATTGTCTGTAAACTGCAGGCCCTGTTCCCTGTCCAAATTAATTCCAGCAATAACAACCCCACCCCCGGCCCTGATTTTACCCCCTCATATTCTATGCCCCCATCTTGCAGTGCCCACTATTTTACGTCTCTCACTTTTGCCCTCCACAATCCCACCGCCAACAATTTTGCCCCCTGTCAATTGTGCCCAGAGCTGGGGGAGTCAAAAATGGGGGGTGGGGGGAATATATTTTCTCTCATTTTGTCCCGCTCCATTTTTCTTGTTCCTCCCCAGTTTTTTGAAACTGCCCCAATTGAGCAACTTCCTCCCCCACCGACCCCACCCCCGGTTTTCTGCCCTGGCATTTTTGCCCATCCCCAGAGTTATTACCCCCACCCAACTCATAGAACATAGAACATAGAAGGATACAGCGCAGTACAGGCCCTTCGGCCCTCGATGTTGCGCCGACCGAATCCTACCTAACCTATACTAGCCCAATAACTTCCAAATGCCTATCCAATGCCCGCTTAAATGACCATAAAGAAGGAGAGTTCACCACTGATACGGGCAGGGCATTCCATGAACTCACAACCCGCTGTGTGAAGAATCTACCCCTAACATCTGTCCTATACCTACCACCCCTTAATTTAAAGCTATGTCCCCTAGTAACACCTGACTCCATTAGCGGTAAAAGGTTCTTAGTATCTACCCTATCTAAACCCCTAATCATCTTATACACTTCTATCAGATCTCCCCTAAACCTTCTCTTCTCCAATGAGAACAGCCCCAAGTGCCTCAGCCTTTCCTCACAAGATTTTCCTACCATTCCAGGCAACATCCTGGTAAACCTCCTCTGCACTCGTTCTAAAGCTTCCAAATCCTTCCTATAGTATGGCGACCAAAACTGCACACAATACTCCAGATGAGGCCTCGCCAGAGTCTTATACAACTGCAACATGACCTCAGGACTCCGGAACTCAATTCCTCTGCCAATAAAGCCCAGTACACCATATGCCTTCCTCACAGCACTATTTACCTGGGTGGCAACTTTCAGAGATCTGTGTACATGGACACCAAGATCCCTCTGCTCATCCACACTACCAAGTAGCCTACCATTAGCCCAGTAATCCATCATCTCGTTATTCCTACCAAAGTGAACGACTTCGCACTTAGCTACATTGAATTCCATTTGCCACATTTCCGCCCAGCTCTGCAACTTATCTATATCCCGCTGTAACCTACCACTTCCTTCCTCACTATCCACAACTCCACCGACTTTTGTGTCATCCGCAAACTTGCTTACCCAGCTTTCAAGTCCTTCCTCTAGATCATTTATAAAGATAACAAAAAGCAATGGTCCCAAAACAGATCCTTGTGGTACACCGCTAGTAACTGCGCTCCAAGATGAACATAATCCATCAACTACTACCCTCTGTCTCCTTCCAGCCAGCCAATTCCTAATCCAAACCTCTAATGTATCCTAAATGCCATACCTCCGTAGTTTTAGCATTAGCCTACCATGGGGAACCTTATCGAACGCCTTACTAAAATCCATATACACAACATCTACTGCTTTACCCTCGTCCACTTCCTTAGTCACCTTCTCAAAGAACTCAATAAGGTTTGTGAGGCACGACCTGCCCTTCACAAAACCATGCTGGCTATCCCTGATCACGTTATTCCTACCCAGATGTTCATAAATCTTATCCCTTACCATTCTCTCTAAGACTTTGCCCACCACTGAAGTCAGACTCACTGGCCTATAGTTACTAGGGCTATCCCTACTCCCTTTCTTGAACAATGGGACCACATTCGCTATCCTCCAGTCCTCTGGTACTATTCCCGTTGACAATGACGACATAAAAATCCAGGCCAATGGCTCTGCTATCTCCTCCCTAGCTTCCCATAGGATCCTGGGGTAAATGCCATCAGGCCCAGGAGACTTATCTATATTCATCCTTTCCAATATTCCCAAAACCTCTTCCCTGCATATTTCCAGGGCATCCATTCTAATTATTTGTGATTCCATATTCACATCAGCAACAGTGTCCTGTTCCTGAGTGAATACTGATGAAAAGTACTGATTTAATGTCTCTCCAATCTCCTCCGCCTCCACTCACAACTTCCCACTACTATCCTTGACTGGACCGATACCTACCCTAGTCATCCTTTTATTCTTGACATACCTATAGAAAGCCTTTGGGTTTTCCCTAATCCTACCAGCTAAAGACTTTTCATGTCCCCTTCTCGCTCCTCTTAGCTCCCTCTTTAGCTCCTTCCTGGCTACCTTATAACTCTCAATCGCCCCTACTGAACCTTCACGCCTCATCTTTACATTTGCCGCCTTCTTCCCTTTCACAAGGGACTCCAATTCCTTACTAAACCACGGCTGCCTCACAAGGCCCTTTACACTATGCCTGACTGGTACATACCTATCGAGGACACGCAGTAGCTGCTCCTTGAACAATCCCCACATCTCATTAGTGTTCTTCTCTTGAAGCCTGTTTTTCCAATCCACACCTTTCCAATCCAATTCCAACTCTTGCACTTTCCCCCAAACATTTTGCCCCCACCACCTTGTCCTGGTCTAATTGCCCTTTCTCCATACTGCCCCCACTGCCATTCCTACCTGCATCCCCCCACTGGATATAAAAGCCCCCTCTGTGTCTCCATCGTGTACAATAACCGTCTCCCCTCCCCTCCCCCCTTCACTGGGCCCTCGCCCCTGGGCTGGAGGGGGTGGGGCACGGGGAGGATGCACACTGACTGACTGGCCTATAAACTGTGTGCTTTTTCATGCACAGCAAGATCCCATGCTCCCCCTCCACTATCCTCAGTGAGAAAGGGGCTTTTTCTTCACCATCCCCACCCCCACTCATCGTTGGGACAGCAATGGGAGACACAGGGGACAGCAAGATCCCACTATGATAACAGCATGTGCAGCACCAAATGCTACTGAGTTCAAATCTACCCTGGGACAGGAACAGCAGGACAGAGGGAGGGAGGGACAGATAGGGAGGGGGAGAGAAAGCGAGTGAAATGAGGGACAGAGAGAAAGAGAGTAGAGAAAGTGAGTGAGATGAAGGACAGAGACTGATGGAGGGACACAGAGCGAGCCAAGGACAGAGAAAGATCCCAGGGAGAGACAGAAGGACAGAGATGGGGAGAGAGAGAGAGGCACAGTGTGAATCCAGGGAAAGAGAGAGAGAAACACCCAGGCAGAGAAAACAAAGGACAGAGAAAGATCCCAGGGAATGAAATTCCCAGGGAGAGAAACAGGGGACAGACAGGAGAGCGTGTAAAACCCAGGGAGAGAACAGGACAGAGAGAACAAAACACTTAGGGAGGGGTAGACAGGGCAGAGGGAGAGAGACAGAGACAGAGAGAGAGAGAGAGAGAGAGAGACAGCCAGAGAGAGGGAGAGAATGAGGGAAGAGCAGCCACAGGAGAGAGATACAACAGACAGCTAGTGAAAGAGAGGGGGGTTGATGGTATGAAGCAGATAGAATGATCCTCAGGCAGGAACAACAAGATCCCGCAGGGTTGACACAGAGAGGGGTGTGGGGAGAGTTTAGCAGGGAGGTTGGAGATTTAATAATTCAACAATTCTAGGAAAGAGGGAGGATCCAGCGAGTTGTAGGAAGGGAATCTACAGGGGAATGTGAACAGGGAGGAGATGGGAAGGATGGGGATTGAAGGAAAGATGTGGGACAGACAGAGACAGAGAGAGTGATCTGTGGACACAAAGGGAGAGGTGGGAGCTGGACAGTGAGAGGGAGGCAGTGACATCTGTGGGATCAGACTGTGCAGCAGCTCCCTCTCCATCTTTCTGGCCCTTTGCCTCCAGCCCAGAACTTGCCCCTTGTGATAAATATCCTACAGAGACGGCCTGAACCCCACAATTCTAATGCCTGTGTGTGTGTGTGTAAATGAACAAGGAGACAGGCCAGTTTCTGATTGTTCTCTCTCTCTCTGAATGTTTCTGGCTCTTTCTAACGATTCCAGGCGGCAGAAATGATTTGATTCTCTCTGTCTCTGCATCGTCCTGAGGTTCAGCTCCCGGATCCAATCTCCTCCTCTGGGAACTGACAGAGACAAATAAAAATTGATTTGAAATAAAATCCAACAGTGGTACTAAAAGCACAGCAAGATCCCACTGCTCTTTGGCCTTCCACAATCTCTCACTTTACTGTGATACTGGGTCAGTTTAATTATTGCATTATTAATGCATTGCATCACATCACAGCAACATCGAAACACAAAGAAATCACAATAGACCAGTTAACCAGAGGCTAGAAATACACACAGCAAGATCCCACTGCAGCAGTGTGACATCAGACAGATTGTGTGTGTCATTGACGTTGGTTAAGGGTTTGATTCGGTCTCTGGGACAACAGAGGGACCAACCCTAATGCTCAACAAATTCCAAACACTTGTCCCTCTGTTCGCCCCTCTCTGTAACCCCCTCACTCTCTCCATTTCTGATATCTCTATCTGTTCCTCCCCACCCCGTGTTCCTTCTCTCTCTCTCTCTGTTCCTCCTAGCTTACACTCCATCTCTGAGATCTCTCTGTTCCCTCTTGCTCTCTCTCTGTTCCCTCTCTCTCCATCTCCGAGATCTCTCTGTCCCCTCTCTCTCCATCTCTGAGATCTCTCTTTGTGTGTTTCTCTCTAATTTAATCCTGTACACTATAATCTTTATTCCCCTCCACTTTAAATAACGACGGCTCATTTATCATCCTACCCTCTCTATGACCCACATTCCTCTGACAATGTGACAAGACTTTACAGGTGGTCAGATATTTTGGGTATTATTTCCCTCTTCGGGAGTCCTGCCTCACAGATCCTGGAGGTTAACCTGTTTGTGTCACAATCCCAAAACCCTGGTTACTTTAAACTCATTTTAAAAACGGCAGGGCCACAATCTGACAGGACCCAATTAACCAGAGGGCCCTACAAAGCAGGCCTCCACACTCCCCCCACCCCCGCAGTGAAGAATAAACCTCGGGGTTATAAACAGACCACCTCTCACCTGGGCCCCACAGGCTGCAGCCTGGCAACCAGGCCTCAGGCCTCTGGCCCGTGCTCCCCTCTGGAGGTTGCTCTTGTCCAAGACTTTCCTGGTCCCAGGCATTTTGGATCTTCACTTTCCAGCTTTCCCAACAAAGGTTCCTTGTCATTGCTGTTGTACATGGCACAGGTCTGGCTTATTCCCAGAACCTGTGTCGCTGCAGTCACCCGGGCCATCTTCCAGTTCATATGGAGTTCAAAGATGGACCGGGTCCGAAGGGACTCACTATACAAAGATCTGGGCAACGGCGGAAAAAATACACCTGATGCCACCCTCACCCTGATGGCCACCTTTGTGCATGGATCCCCGGTACGCAAACACCAAGTGTCACTACGTACTGAGGTTCTACCTGTCCCCGGTGTTGCGAAGGATGGGCCTGGCCTCGCTGCCGCGGAACGCTCTGAGTAGTTGGACCGTTCCGTACCACCTGTCCTTCGTGGAGAAATTTCTGAAGAAAAACACCTTTGACCACAAGTCCATCAGGAAGTGGTCAGCACGTAGCGTCCTCGAGACCCTTCGGGAAAAGGAGAGGGCGGATCCTGTTGAGTGGTTCCCTGAGCAGACTCTCAAAGCCATTTGGCAGAATGCCTCATCGCCAGAACTTTCCAACAAGCACCAAGACATGGCTTGGCTGGTGGTGAGAAGGGCTCTGCCTGTGAGATCCTTTATGCACGCCCGGACTCTCAGCCGCACCGCACGCTGCCCTCGAAGCGGCTGCTGGGGGGACGAGACTGTCACACACCTCCTTCTGGAATGTGCCTATGCAGAGGAAGTCTGGAGAGGAATGCAGTGGTATTTGTCGAGGTTCGTCCCGAGCAGCACCGTGACGCGGGACTCCGTGCTCTATGGCCTGTTCCCCGGGACGCACACCGAGACGAACATCAACTGTGCCTGGAGGATCATCAACTCGGTGAAAGACGCTCTCTGGGTGGTCCGAAACTTGTTGATCTTCCAGCTGAAGGAGTTGGCCCCGACTGAGTGTTGCAGATAGGCACATTCCAAGGTCCAGGACTTTGAGGGACGCGCTGAAGCTTGGGGCAGCTGCCACCAATGCGCGGTGGGGAAAGACCACCGTTTAACATTTGCCTGCCTAAAGAAGATCAGTCGGCCCATGCAGTCATTTGGGCTCTGCTGATGCCTCAGCTCAATATATGGGCATATGAGTGAGAAATGCACAGACCTGTATGAAATAATGATAATTCTGAGCTGTGTATGTAAATGTTGACATATGTATGGCATTACCTTATGTACAGTGTATCAAATTATTTTATGAATATTTTACGTATAAAGTATATTTTTGAAATTAAAAAAAAACTGCGGCACAGTGGTTAGCACTGCTGCCTCACAGCGCCTGAGACCGGGGTTCAATTCCCGACTCAGGCGACTGACTGTGTGGAGTTTGCACGTTCTCCCTGTGTCTGCGTGGGTTTCCTCCGGGTGCTCCGGCTTCCTCCCACAGTCCAAAGATGTGTGGGTCAGGTGAATTGGCCATGCTAAATTGCCCGTAGTGTTAGGTAAGGGGTAAATGTAGGGGTAAGGGTGGGTTGCGCTTCGGCGGGTCGGTGTGGACTTGTTGAGCTGAAGGGCCTGTTTCCACACTGTAAGTAATCTAATCTAATCAAAAAAGAGACTGTATTCAAGTAACATGTCCCATATTAACTGCCAATTAATTAGGTATTGTCTGTTACTTCAGCAATCTATTAATTCCTCATTACAGGAGATGTAAAGGAATGTTCATCTTTGTTCAGTTACAACAAAGTTATCTGGTTACAGCTAATGTAAGAATCATTGAGTTAACATGCTGTGTTTTAATGTGTTCATTCAATCTACATTCCAGTCTCTGCTCATCTCCGTATTCATCACTCCTTGTAGAGAGTTTAAGCAGTTGTGTTTCCTGTCTGAAACTGCTTTGAACGTTTTCTATTCATGATTTCTATGCATATAATTAATACAGAATCTATATTTGTAATGATGGATTAAACAACTAATCAGTGTGAGATGTTCTTATCTCTACCTAATGTGTCAGCTGCAAGCTTGAGCTGCTATTGTTCCCAAATGTGCAATATTATTATCTATGTCTTTCCAGAGCTGCTATTATTCTACTTGAGAAAACTATATTAATAACTGTCACATTTATTATCTATGTCTGATGCACATTCAGCAACTTGGGTAAATGTTACTGTCCGCCATATTCTGCTGCATTACTCATGAGCAGCTGTCGGCCATTTTGTGTTGCTCAGTCATGGGCATCTTGAACAATCCCTTTGATTCCCTCTTCAGCGAATCATAAACCACACCAATATTTGCAAGAAGGGTTGCCTCTCTGGCTGCTTCATTTTCAGGAGCCTAACCTGTGGGGCTGCGATAGAAGTGATTTTGTTGGCAGCGACATTTGATTAATAAAAAGAAACAATACAAGGTAAGAATCATTGTAACAAAGAAGACCATTCCCTTTTCCTTCATTTCACTTCTGTTGCACGGGATTGGCAAGCTATTAGTCATTCAAAATACAGGCAGTTAGGAATACAATCAATTTCCCCATCTTGGGCTAAATCTAACAGCTTCTAAATCTTTAATTTTAAATATTTGTGTTTCTTTTTACATGTGATATGTAGATCTAGGTTTTCTTCATTTAAACATTGGATCACTGCTGTTCTAGGGAGCAGCAGCACTTGGGAATTTGCTTCCCACTTGGCTCCTGGCTGTTCTTTATGGATTTTCTTCACATGGATCCATGTTCCTGAGATGATATCATGTCCTCCTTCAGCAGGGTCACTCTGAGCAGCTGATACCTTTTGGGATGCAGACTTGTCAGAATTGGTTAGGTCTTGACAATACTTCAATAGTGCGGGACCAATTAGGTGGGAATCAGTTTTCCATAAATCTATTGCTCCTGGCAGTGACATAGGCCTTCCGGTGATGACTTTCAAAGGGTTCGGGCCTGTTGTCCGATTGGGGGTTGCTTGGATGTTACACAGTTCTATTGAGAGGGCTTGTTGCCAGGACATTCCCTCTTGTTGGTTCCTTAGCAAACCTTTGTTTTACCGTCGATTGGTTCATTCCAATTGCCCTGATGCCGAGGGGTGATGAGGGCAGTGGAGGGTCCACTTAATGTTGAGCAACCTGCATACTTCGTGGCAGACAGCACCTGGGAAGTATATCTCTTGGTCAGAGTCTTTGCTGATCAGGACTCCCCACCGAGGAAACTAATCTGAACACAACCGCTTTATGATTGGCTGCGGCTCCTCAGGTTTGAGAGGATTCTACCAATCTGGAGAATTTGTTAACAATAACTAGGATGTCAGTGCAGCTTCGACATTGTGGGAGGGATAAGGCATCGACTTGTAGATTTTGGAACAGTCCTACGTGGGCAGAGGAGGGTCTGATTTGGGACATGTCTGTGATCGGTCTGGGGTTGGTCTTCTCACAGGGCACACAACCATCTGCTAGCAGCTCAGCATGGTTTATAAAACCCCAACCTCAGCAGCTCCTTGGGAATCGTTCCCCCATTTGTTGTGGAGCTGAAAGACCCCGTGAGTGGCTCTGTTCTGCCAAGTAGAGCAAATGCCTGCAGGGCGACAGGTTTGTCAGTCTCTCTTCATCTCCAGATCCCAGCGTCACACAGCTTCATTTCTGCGACAATCCAAGCCCATTATTTTTTCCCTCAGGATCATTGACTCTGCATATCCTTTAGGCCCTTTGTTAAAGTCCTGAGCATCTTTAATTTACCGTTTTGGATCAAACGTCATCGTGCTTATCAAGCTTCAAGTTCAGTCACTGGTTTCTCATTAACATCATACATGGACTCAAAATTCCCCAGTCCCCTTAGCTGCATCAATCTTGAGGTTATTCCTTCGATATTTTTCTTTCTTTCTTAATGTTATGTGTGATGCAACATTGAGTGGCAACTATCTCCATTTACAAGGAGCCCCTCAGAGCTGCAATGTTCATGGCCTCAGATAATATCGTTATAACAGAGCGTTTATTGGGCTTTCCTTCAGATAATGCTTCCCCTCTCTTTTTCTGTGGTGTGTGTATGTCAGCATTTTGGGCACATTCACTCCAGCTCACTATCATTGTTTTAATGTTAGTTACTCGATTGATCATTTATCAGTGTCTTATCGTTTAAATTATGTTTTGGAGCTCTTCCAAGCCAAACTCATCTGTTTGTCAAGTCGGCGTACATGTCTGAGACCCATTCTCCAGTGCATTTTCTTTTTCCCATGCATTCCCTCATGTTTGGTACTTCCAAGGTAGCAATCACTTTCGTACACTCACATCAGTATCCCAAGACCATGTCAAACCTTCTTGCTTCATGTATAATCTTATCAAAAGATTGATGAGATTGTACTTTATCTTTCCAAGTACAGTCCCGATGCTGCGGGTAGTGGCATGATTATCAAATTCAATTTTCTTGAAAAGAAAGACAAGAACGCAAACATCACCAAGAGAAAGGTATCGGTTTAATAGACTTAACTAAACTTCCCTTTCACGAAAATGCATGGTCACTTCAAGTGCCATTTAAACCCATTATTCTAACTTGTTTTTCTTCTGTCAGAACTCACCATCCCTAATTCCTTCATCCCATCCAATTTTGCAATTTAACTATTGCCACCTTTCTCATTCCAGAGCTCTGGAGATATTTGTAATCCGTGGAACATCATTGATTAATACTTTAAAACAGAAGTCAGACATTTCTGTTTGATTCGGGCAAAACATACTTTGCCTGTTCTTTCTCCCAGGTGACCCACATTTTTCTGTTAAAGGTCCTTGAGAACTCATTCTAAACATTTGATATATCTCTGTGTAAATTTGTCCAAATTCAAAATTCCATTTACTCGCTCAAAGTTACGGACAGTTTTTTTTTATGCATTGAAATTCCGGATGCCCAATATATTTAATCTTTTAACAGAATAGCTCTGATGCTGAGCTGTGTTGTTAACGAATGGTTTGATGGGTTGAGCATGCCTCATCCATCACTGAGTTGTGATGTTTCAAAGGCTGTAGACAGGTTCAGAAATTCGGAGTCATTAGTGAAGGCCTTCAGTATCTGGAGAAAAGAAAACATCCGTCGATTCCACTGCAAACAAAATGGGGGAACAATTTGGGTGGGGTGGCTATATTGCAAATGCAAAGTAGTAGCACAGTAAAATGGGGGACATAAAACCTGGGGAGGAACAAATCTCGTCAGATGGGGAGAATATTTTGGGGCATTTGTGGATGGGAATACAGCTACACTGAGAAGGGACAATTGGACAGGTTCCTGGGGGAAAATTTGACGGTGGATCTGTAAATTTGGGGACAGAGCAACTTCTGGTGCATGGGGTGCGGGTAAAACCTGGGGTGGGAAAACTGG
Organism: Hemiscyllium ocellatum; assembly: GCF_020745735.1. Classification (NCBI taxonomy): domain Eukaryota; kingdom Metazoa; phylum Chordata; class Chondrichthyes; order Orectolobiformes; family Hemiscylliidae; genus Hemiscyllium; species Hemiscyllium ocellatum. The sequence continues at coordinate 14,114,567 of NC_083444.1, forward strand.
AGGAGGGCTGTTAGACAAAGCACCTTTTTCAGTGAAGGGGGTAACAGTGAATGGCTGGCGTGTTGAATCTTGTGCAAGACCACAGTCAGTGAAAAAGCCAGTGAGCTCTGCACATGCTCACTGAGTGCAGTAGGGTGTGATATCAAGGAGGAATTGTCTCCACAGGAAGGAGATTTAATTAGGGCCATTTGGGCGCGAATCTTGAGGACCCAGACAGGCCCTGGACCATTTCACGATGGGGTAGATCACGAAGGACCAAATATCCTGCTCCTAGGCCATGTAGGTTCAGTGATTGTGGCACTGGGATCCTGCTGTGCATTATGGCGGGAAAACCCAGGCCCGTCAGTCTACACAGACTCATTTTCTTAGGACTGAGGGATTGGTCCTCAGCAAGGGGTTTATGTAAGACTTGGAGGGCGAGAAAGAGGGGCTTTTATGTTAGGGGTAATGAAGGGTCGGGGCAGAAAGGTCACTGCATAGGGGGCAATTACACAGGGCATGGGGCAAGAGTTTGAGGGATAAAAAGTTGTTGGGGGCAACAGATAAGGGAGTAAGGTTTGGGGGGTTTGAATTGGAACTTGGACTGCAGTAGTTCAAAAATGCATCTAAGCACAACATTCTCAAGGGGCAATTAGGGATGCGTAATAAACACAGGACCCAGCCAGGATTCCGACATCCCACGAGGGAATAAAAAGAAAACATTCATGGTCTGGAAACAATAGAACCCTCCTGTACACTTCACGGAGCAGTTTAATTTTTCACAATGCAAGGAATCCGTGTAACCAGGTATTTTACTGCGTTACTGATCTTCGCTCTGAACTGAGACAATGTTGCTGCATAAATAAATGTGTTTGTGCAACAGCTTAGGTTCTGCAGCATGTAACCAACATCACTGAAGTGATCTAGAAAAGGTGAGTAATCGTCAGGATTGATTCCTTGAATGGCATAATATAAGGAATCTACAACAACAATTAACCACAGGAGGATGAAGCTCCCAGAGATGGTGAAGAGTAAAATCACAGCCTTCCTTCTGCTCTCCATCTCTGGGTCTCTGTGATTCTCTCCTTTGCTCTCACCCTTCAGCCTCTTCCGGACTCGACTGGTCACTAAAATGTGTCTGACTGTCAGAGCATTGAGCAACAGAATTAAAGCGAATGGCAGCAAAGGGGTTAAAACTGTATCGAGCCAATCTAATACCACCCACCAAGTGTCAGTAAAGTAGCTTAACTTTGTTATACAGTCGAATGGCACATTGTTGATTATATTCTCAGGCTCATACTGAAAGTAGAAGGGGATGTTTTTCAGACAGAACAGGGTGCAGGTTGTTGCCAGAACCACAGTCGCAGCTTTCTCAGTGCAATATTTTGTTCTCAGCTTCTGACAACAAATGGTCACAAATCGGTCAAAGGAGAAAGTGACGGTGAACCAGACAGAGCAGTCCGTGGCAGCACGAGACAGGACCCCAATAACACTGCACACAGGAGTGATATCCAAGAAAGACCACCTGTAATAATACAAGGGAAATCTCCACAGTATAATCTCAGTGATAATAACCATTAGATCAGCAGCTGCCATAACCACCAGGTAGCGAGTTGTGCAAGGGGAAACGCCACACTTTCCCCAGGCAAGGATTGTAATTGCCAGCAAATTAACTGTGGGAGACATATGAGGAAAAAAAACAGTGAATTATTGATTGTAAATTCCCACTGTCTATTCCAGAGAGCAACAATACATTTTTACCATCAGAACTGGCACACCATTGAATTGTTTTGCATCAATTGAGTTTAAATTTTAAGACTCTCACAACCACCTCAGACTGTCTTCCATCTTAATCACTCCAGAGTTTATGGATTTTGGAAGAGACTTACCCCATAGTTCCTCCTAAGAGAGCAGAAGAGATTGTGTAGTTTTGGTTGGTTGCAAGGTGACTATTTGAACATCTGTCATCAATTCTTAATGTTCTCAGCTCCAACTTTGACAGGTGCAGATCCCCATGAGTAAACCTTGCTCCCAACCCAGTTATAGGACTGGCGCTTGGACTGTCAATAAACCAAACTCTCCCCTTTTCCAGGAAGAAGATCATCCCCTGCTCTTAGCATTAGACCAAATCCTATAGGAGCCACAACATGACTAGGAAACAGATCATTAGAACCTGCAGGATATTTCAAACAAGACTACTCCTTCTGTCCTACACAAGTGTAGCATAGCAGAGTATGCATGGCTCCCTTAGTGATAACCTGTGGGATTTAGGACTGCTGTGATAGTTACATTGTTAATATGTACATGACAAATATCTCAACCTGCAGGGACCAGGTGGGCAATCTGTCTTGAGTTGAACATCCTGACCAGAGATGGTGATGAGCAAAGAGTTTCCAGAAGGGATGATAGTTACATGAAGCTTTTAAAACTCAAACAAGTCCATATCACTCAATTCCTTTTCTTCGCAAAAAAGACTTACCTCATTCAAACTGACCGACTGGTTCAGTACCCATTGCCATTTGTGGAAGAGATTTCCAAAGCTCTCCCACCCATTGTGTGTAGAAGTGCTTCTGAACACCTCTCATCAGCACACAGGACCTCACTGTCAGGCTATGCTCCCTGGTGCTAGAATGCCCAACCAAAGGGAATTGTTAATCCCAGCCTGCCTTTCCTTTCAATATCTTGCATGATTTTGCTGAAATCACCCCTTAAAGTTTTAAAATTCTCGTGAAACCAGGTGTGAATGGAAACCGTTTATCGTTATCTGTCCTGTCGTCTCTGAGCAATATCTTGTAGAACATCGCACAGATCATTTCTTAACCTTCAAACCTCTGCTGATAATATGCCTCACTTGCAGAACAAAACTAGAAATTGCTCATCAAGTCTGGCAGCATCTGGGGGAGAGACCACAGAGTTAACGTTTCGGGTGCAGTGACCCTTCTTCAGAACTAACCTGCCTGATCTCTCCTCACGCCTTCAAACCACATGAAACTGGAACAGATCACAGAACGCTGAGACCAGAAAATGCTGCAGCAGCAGTGACGTTGGGAGTCTCTGTCAGTGGAGAATTGTACTGAGAATCAGTGAACTGCTGTCACTGTCCCGGTGCCTGGATAAGGGTGACCAGTCAGTGAGCTGGAGATGTTATTGTTCAAATGGTAAAACCAGGGAGCAGATCAGCAGCAAATTAAAACAAGTTCAATTGTCACAACGCCGTACCTGGGATGCCAGTAAAAGCAAGGATTGAGTAGAACACCTTCTTCACGTGATCAATTGGTCGAAGCATTTTTCTGTGTGAGGTGATCTGTCCCTTCAGGCAGCTGACAAGCTCCTTGTTTGAGACACTGAGAGACGCTGCCTTATACTGTGTGGGAGCTCCTTGGGGAGATCGAGGTGACAGCATTGCTCGGCTTTGTTGCTGTTTTACACATTTCTGGAAATGAACAAACCCATTACAATAACAAGTGTAATCCTGATTACGGGGGGGGGGGGGGGGGGGTTACGTGATAATGAAATAACAAAAGCAGAATCTGGAATCTGCCAGCAATAACGCTGTCCACTCAAACACCATGAGCCCCATCCTGAGATCACACCCTATTTCATGATGTGAAGGTGCTGGTGTGGGACTGGGGTGGATACGTCCAACCTGTTGGACTAGAACCTGGTGTTGTGTGATTTTTGACGAATTATTTCAACTGATGCTGCTTCGAGACAGTTCATTCCAAGTGTGAAAATATGTCTCCGAGCTGTCCTTCTGTCCTCTTGGGTACGAGCTGCCCTCTTTAAACAAGAACATTTCACTCACTGATTCTTCTTACACACTGAATGTGTACATTACTGCGGGGTCAGCATTTATTCCCCATTCCCAATTTTCCAGGATCTGGAGTCATATGAAGGTCCAAGTAAGGACAGCATACTGCCTTTCCTGAGGGAAGGGGTCTCAGTGAACAAGATGGACCTCCAACAATGGGACATCACTGACCTCTCCCTGACTGTCACTGTCCATCAGATACATCACTGACCTCCCCCTTACTGTCACTGTCCATCAGATACATCACTGATGCTGCATTAAGCCAGTTTATTCCAGAAGTAAAAGTCTGTCTTTGAACTCTCCTTTGTATTCTGGATAGAAGCTGTCCACTTTAGACAAGAACATTTCACTCACTGAGTCTTCTCACACACTGAATGTGTACATTACTGTGAGGTCAGCATTTATTCCCCATTCCCAATTGTCCAGGGTCTGGAGGCACATGAAAGACCAAGTGAGGAGAACATACTGCCTATCCTGAGGGAAGGGGACTCAGTGAGCAAGATGGACTTCCAACAATGGAGACATCACAGACCTCACTCTAGCATTGCAGGGACAACGGCGAACAAGGAAGACAAGTGGAATTTTCACATTTATTATGAAAGGAATAAAGCATAAAATTCTGGGAATGCTGCTGCTAGTGGAGAAGGCATTAGTGCGACCTCAGATGGAATACTGCAAACAATGTTGGACCCCTCGTTTGAGAAGGGATATAACTGCATTGGATGTTCAGAGGAAATTCATGAGAGAGTTCCAGAGGTGAACATTTTGTCTAGTTGTTCCTTAAACAAGTTATTCAACCACAACCAGCATGTTCTGCCTGAATTTACCCAGATGCCACCCAATACTGGAAAGTTCAAATCACGATGAACACAAGCCAATTCCAGTATAATCAGTTCCTTCTTTATTAGGAAACTTGTTACAATATTCTTTAATTATATACATACTACCTCTAATCCTGTTTGGCTCATTTAGCTTACAATACTTTCCAAGTCTCTTGTACACTGACAATGATGCTCACTCTCTCTCTGGGTCTGCAAAGTTGCTGTCTCTCTCCCTCACTCTCTCTCTGGATGATCAGCTGCTCTCTGTTTGGTCGGCTTGTCTCTGGTTGGTCAGATGGTCTCAGGATGGTCAGCTGGTCTCTGGGTGATCAGCTCTGGTTGGTCAGCTAATCTCTGGATGGTCATCTGGTCTCAGGTTGGTCAGCTGATGTATGGTTGATCAGCTGGTCTCTGGTTGAATCGAGTGAAATCTCTGCCCATGCCCTTCCACCACCATTGCTTCCCGATGTTGGTTATCATAGCATCACGGCACCCCCCTGGGAAATGCCAATGTGTAATTACATCCTGAGAAGGATCCTTTTATCCCCACTTTCAGCTCCCCCCAGCCTCTATGACTCTCACTGTGTCTGTGTCTGACCCCATTGTGTTCAAAGTGATACAATGCCACCCCCTGTTGGCCTCCCTCTGCCACTGCACAAGAGCAGGTTTTTTTGCGATCGGGACAATTTGCTCCTGTCCCTGTCCATTCCATTGTCTGTAAACTGCAGGCCCTGTTCCCTGTCCAAATTAATTCCAGCAATAACAACCCGCCGGCCCTGACTTTACCCCCTCATATTTTATGCCCCCATCTTGCAGTACCCACTATTTTACGTCTCTCACTTTTGCCCTCCACAATCCCACCGCCAACAATTTTGCCCCCTGCCAATTGTGCCCAGAACTGGGGGAGTCAAAAATGGTGGGTGGGGGGAATATATTTTCTCTCATTTTGTCCCGCTCCTTTTTTTTTGTTCCTCCCCATTTTTTTGAAACTGCCCCAATTGAGCAACTTCCTCCCCCACCGACCCCACCCCTGGTTTTCTGCCCTGGCATTTTTGCCCATCCCCAGAGTTATTACCCCCACCCAACTCTTGCACTTTCCCCAAAACATTTTGCCCCCCACCACCTTGTCCTGGTCTAATTGCCCTTTCTCCATACTGCCCCCACTGCCATTCCTACCTGCATCCCCCCCACTGGATATAAAAGCCCCCTCTGTGTCTCCATCGTGTACAATAACCGTCTCCCCTCCCCTCCCCCCTTCACTGGCCTCTCGCCCCTGGGCTGGAGGGGGTGGGGCACGGGGAGGATGCACACTGACTGACTGGCCGATAAACTGTGTGCTTTTTCATGCACAGCAAGATCCCATGTTCCCCCTCCACCCTCCTCAGTGAGAAAGGGGCTTTCTCTCCCACAACCCCACCCCCCGTTGGGACAGCAATGGGAGACACAGGGAACAGCAAGATCCCACTGTGATAACAGCATGTGCATCACCAAGTGCTACTGAGTTCAAATCTACCCTGGGACAGGAACAGCAGGACAGAGGGAGGGAGGGACAGATGGGGAGGGGGAGAGAAAGCGAGTGAAATGAGGGATAGAGAGAAAGGGAGTAGAGAAAGCGAGTGAGATGAGGGACAGAGTCTGAGGGAGGGACACAGAGCGAGCCAAGGACAAAGAAAGATTCCAGGGAGAGACAGAAGGACAGAGATGGGGAGAGAGAGAGAGGCACAGTGTGAAACCAGGGAAAGAGAGAGAGAAACACCCAGGCAGAGAGAACAAAGGACAGAGAAAGATCCCAGGGACTGAAACTCCCAGGGAGAGAAACAGGGGTCAGACAGGAGAGCGTGTAAAACCCAGGGAGAGAACAGGACAGAAAGAACAAAACACTTAGGGAGGGGTAGACAGGACAGAGAGAGAGAGACAGAGACAGAGAGAGAGAGAGAGAGAGAGAGAAATGCCTAACACAGGGAGGGAGGGGGAGAGAGAAAGTAAAAGTCCAGGGAGAGAAATCCAAAGGTGTGTGAGAGAGAGAGAGAGAAAGAGAGAGACAGCTAGAGAGAGGGAGAGAATGAGGGAAGAGCAGCCACAGGAGAGAGATAAAACAGACAGCTAGTGAAAGAGAGGGGGGTTGATGGTATGAAGCAGATAGAATGATCCTCAGGCAGGAACAACAAGATCCCGCAGGGCTGACACAGAGAGGAGTGTGGGGAGAGGTTAGCAGGGAGGTTGGAGATTGAACAATTCAACAGTTCTAGGAAAGAGGGAGGATCCAGAGAGTTGTAGGAAGGGAATCTACACGGGAATGTGAACAGGGAGGAGATGGGAAGGATGGGGATTGAAGGAAAGATGTGGGACAGACAGAGACAGAGAGAGTGAGCTGGGTACACAAAGGGAGAGGTGGGAGCTGGACAGCAAGAGGGAGGCAGTGACATCTGTGGGATCAGACTGTGCAGCAGCTCCCTCTCCTTCTTTCTGCCCCTTTGACAACCCCCCAGCCCAGAACTTGCCCCTTGTGATAAATGTCCTACAGAGACGGCCTGAACCCCACAATTCTAATGCCTGTGTGTGTGTAAATGAACAAGGAGACAGGCCAGTTTCTGATTGTTCTCTCTCTCTCTCTCTCTCGGAATGTTTCTGGCTCTTGTCTGATGATTCCAGGCGGCAGAAATGATTTGATTCTCTCAGTCTCTGCACTGTCCTGAGGTTCAGCTCCCGGATCCAATCTCCTCATCTGGGAACTGACAGAGACAAATAAAAATTGATTTGAAATAAAATCCAACAGTGGTACTAAAAGCACAGCAAGATCCCACTGCTCTTTGGCCTTCCACAGTCTCTCACTTTACTGTGATACTGGTTCAGTTTAATTATTGCATCATTAATGCATTGCATCACATCACAGCAACATCGAAACACAAAGCAATCACAATAGACCAGTTAACCAGAGGCTAGAAATACACACAGCAAGATCCCACTGCAGCAGTGTGACATCAGACAGATCGTGTGTGTCACTGGCATTGGTTAAGGGTTCAATTCTGTCTCCAGGACAACAGAGGGACCAACCCGACTGCTCAACAAATTCCAAACACTTGTCCCTCTGTTCCCCCTCTCTGTAACCCCCTCACTCTCTCTCCATCTCTGATGCCTCTATCTGTTACTCCCCACCCCGTGTCCTTCTCCGTCTCTCTCTGTTTCTCCTAGCTTACTCTCCATCTCTGAGATCTCTCTTTGTGTGTTTCTCCCTAATTTAATCCTGTACAATGTAATCTTTGTTCCCCTCCACTTTAAATAGCGACGGCTCATTTATCATCCGACCCTCTCTATGACCCACATTCCTCTGACATTGTGACAAGACTTTACAGAGGGTCAGATATTTTGAGTATTATTTCCCTCCTCGGGAGTCCTGCCTCACAGATCCTGCAGGTTAACCTGTTTGTGTCACAATCCCAAAACCCTGGTTACTTTAAACCCAGGCTTCAAACCCATTTTAAAAACGACAGGGCCACAATCTGACAGGACCCAATTAACCAGAGGGCCCTACAAACCAGGCCTCCACACTCCCCCCACCCCCGCAGTGGAGAATAAACCTCGGGGTTATAAACAGACCACCTCTCACCTGGGCCCCACAGGCTGCAGCCTGGCAACCAGGCCTCAGGCCTCTGGCTCGTGCTGCCCTCTGGAGGTTGCTCTTGTCCAAGGCTTTCCTGGTCCCATGCATTTTGTTCTTCACTTTCCAGCTTTCCCAATAAAGATTCTTTGGGATAAATGGGAGAAAAGATAATTGGGGAGATCCGGGTGTTGAGCGAGAGCACTTTGATGCAGATTTACACAGCAAGATCCCAGTTTTAAAAGTGGCATAACTCATCCCCAGTACATTGCAGACTATCACAACAACATCAAAATACAAACAAATCAAAAGACAGCAATTAACCAAAACAAACACATGCACCAAACAGGGAGAGCTGCTTGTTCTCAACAGCGACAGAGAAAACAGCTCATTTTAAGAATAAATCTAAATAATTCTTGTCGACATTTATTTTCACTGAGTGGTTTGTGGACTCCATCCCTGCAATCACTGACACATTGTAACGTCTGTCAGTCTGCTCCCTGGGGTGCTCTCTGTGTCATTGAGATGTTAAATCCCAGGACAGGAGCCTTGTTTGATCTTGCTGCCCACTGAGATGTTAATTCTGGGACAGTAAAGTGTTACTGTTCCTGGTTTGTTCAACTCTGTTCGAAGCCTTGTTAGTTGTGCCAGTGCAGTTTGAAAATGTCTAACGTTTCCTGATGAAGGGCTTTTGCCCGAAACGTCGATTTCGCTGCTCCTCGGATGCTGCCCCTGCGCCCCCCCATAACTCATCCCCAGCTGCTTGTTCTCAACAGCGACAGAGAAAACAGCTCATTTGAAGAATAAATCTAAATAATTTTTGTCCACAGTTATCTTCCTTCATGGAGAAGTTTATGAAGAAAAACACCTTTGACTGCAAGTCCATCAGGAAGTGGTCAGCACGTAGTGTCCTCGAGACCCTTCGGGAAAAGGAGAGGGCGAATCCTATTGAGCGGTTCCCTGAGCAGACTGTCAAAGCCATTTGGCAGAATGCCTCATCGCCAGAACTTTCCAACAAGCACCAAGACATGCCTTGGCTGGTGGTGAGAAGGGCTCTGCCTGTGAGATCCTTTATTCACGCCCGGACTCTCAGCCGCACCGCACGCTGCCCTCGAAGTGGCTGCGGGGGGGGGACAAGACTGTCACACACCTCCTTCTGGAATGTGCCTATGCAGAGGAATTCTGGAGAGGAATGCAGTGGTGTTTGTCGAGGTTCGTCCCGAGCAGCGCCGTGACGCGGGACTCCGTGCTGTACGGCCTGTTCCCCGGGACGCACACCAAGACGAACATCAACTGTGCCTGGAGGATCATCAACTCGGTGAAGGACGCTCTCTGGGTGGTCCGAAACCTGTTGATCTTCCAGCTGAAGGAGTTGGCCCCGACTGAGTGTTGCAGACTGGCACATTCCAAGGTCCAGGACTACGTGTTGAGGGACGCGCTGAAGCTTGGGGCAGCTGCCACCAAGGCGCGGTGGGGAAAGACCACCGTATAACATCTGCCTGTCTAACAGGGGGCCCATGCAGTCATTTGGGCTCTGCTGAGGCCTCAGCTAATTATATGGGCATATGGTTGAAAAATGTACAGACCTGTATAAAAATGATAAATTCTGATCTCTGTATGTAAATGTTTACATGTGTATGGCATGACCAACTGTACAGACCATCAAATTATTTTACAAATAAAGTATATTTTTTGAAATAAAAAAAACTTCACTGAGTGGTTTGTGGACTCCATCCCTGCAATCGCTGACACATTGTAACGTCTGTCAGTCTGCTCCCTGGGGTGCTCTCTGTGTCATTGAGATGTTAATTCCCAGGACAGGAGCCTTGTTTGATCTTGCTGCCCACTGAGATGTTAATTCTGGGACAGTAAAGTTTTAGCGTTCCTGATTTGTTCAACTCTGTTTGAAGCCTTGTTAGTTGTGCCAGTGCAGTTTGAAAATGTCTAACATTGGTACCAACCTAGTGGCTAAGAGCCAGCCTTTAGACCCCCTGACTTACACAGGTCTGGGTAGAGAGGGGGATATTTGCTGAGGATCTCACGGAACTTTCCTGCTGTACCTGTAGTTTCCAAACTCTAACTCACTGTCTCTATCCCTGTCTGCCTGTTTGTTTCTCTCTCTCTCTCTCTCTCTGTCTCTCTCTTCTCTGTCCCTGTCTGTCTCTCCCTGCTCTGCTCTACATGCAGCCATTTCCAACTTGACCTTCAATCTTTTATTTCCTTTCCTTTTATCTAATATATCGGCAGAGTTTGGGAATTTCAAACATCAATCACATGCCAGCCACTCAACACCCACATTTCCCCCTCTCTGCTACACTCCTCCCTCTCCAACACACACACACACACACACACACACACACGTCCCATCAGATATCCACACTGATGTGCACACTTACACACACAGGCACTCACAATCCAAGACTCCCACTCTTACAGACAAATGCATACTCGAACAATTTCTCATACACTATGACAATCACACATACACTCTCACACACACACTCACTGTCTCTCATATGCACACACTCACTGACACACAGACATACACAGACTCACTGTCTCTCACACTCACTGGCACACTCAGTCTCACACACGCTTGCTCACACATGCTCACACTCACACACGTACATAATCACTCGCACACACATTGTCTCACATATACTCTCACACATACATTCTCGCGCTCTCGCACACATACACTCTCATTCTCTCGAATACTTGCACACCCTTTCTCTCCCAATTGCACACTCTCTCTCTCTCTCACCCTACATTCTTTCCCTCGCTCATGCACATTCTCTTTCTCACTTGCAGACACTCTTTGTCTCTCACATGTGCACACCATCTCAAAGCACACACACTCTTTCTCACTTGTGTACACTCTTGTTCTCTCTCATACACACTTTCTCTCTCACACACACACACACACTCTCACAAACACCCTTTCCCTCGCACACATGCAAACTCTCTGTCACACATAAATTCTCTCTCTCTCGCATGCACACTTTCTCTCGGACGCGCGCACTCTCTTTCCCTTGAACATGCGTGCACTTTTTCACACATGCGCAGTGTTTTTCCTGCACACGTTCACACTCTTTCTCTTGTGCACGCTCACAGCTTCACACACGTTCACACTCTGTCTCACACATTATCTTTCTTACTCTCACACACTCTTTATCTTTCACATGTGCTCACACTCTCTTTCTCACTTGCGTACACCCTTTGTCTCTCTCACACACACTTTCATGCTCTTGCTTTCTTTCTCTCCCAAGCGCGCACACCTTCAATGAGCTGTCTCTATTTTCTGCAAAGGGAATTCACATTTTGATGATGCATTAATGCAGCACAGAAAACAGCTTTTGAGACATTCCTCATTGTGACAGGAATTCAGCCCCAATCTGAAACTTGGAGAGATGTAACAGAACAGAAATGACCCAGCAGCTTTCTCTGTTCCTCTCCCAATGTAACATTTGACTGGTTAGTTTATCTTGTCTTCAGTCTATTATCCAACAAGCATCCCTTCACATCTCCCATTATTTCAGTTCTACTGCCATATCACCAGACTCCCCACATCAAAACCATCCCCATCTAAATCTCCAGGCCAAGGTAGTGAGTGGTGTTAGGTACAGAGTAAATCTCCCACTACCTGAAATGATTCATATTTCCTGTCCACATTTAGAGTGGGGTTAGATATTGATTAAGTCACCCACTTCCCTCATCCTGTCCTCATCAAACACACTCAGGGCAGCTCCATGACTGGGTTAGAACACTCAGGGCAGCTCCATGACTGGGTTAGATAGAGAGTATGTGTCACTCCACACTTTCTCCATCTGAATCTCCCAGAGTTGGGGTAGAATAGAGTTAAATACAGAGTAAAATTCCCTCTACACCGTGCATTCAAACACTCCCAGGCAGTGACAGCACTGAGATTAGACACACAGCAAAGATTCCTCTACACTGCTCCCCCATCAGACACTCCCAGGACAGGGACAGCACGGGGTTAGATGCAGAGTAAATCTCCCTCTACACTGTTCCCCCATCAAACACTCCCAGGACAGGGACAGCATGGGGTTAGATACAGAGTAAATATGCCTCTCGTCTGTCCCATCAAACACTCCCAGGTCAGGGGCAGCACGGTGTCAGATACAGAGTAAATCTCCCTCTCGACTGTCCCATCAAACATTCCTCGCTCGGTGACAGCACAGGGTTAGGTACAGAGTAAATCTCACTCTACACTGTCCTATCAAACACTCCCAGGACAGGAATAGCACAGGTTCAGACACAGAGTATAATTTGCTCTGCAGAGTCTCCATCAAACACTCCCAGGACAGGGAACACAAGGGGTTAGATGCAGGGTAAATCTCCCTCTCCCCTGTCCCATCAAACACTCCCAGGACAGGGAACACAAGGGGTTAGATGCAGGGTAAATCTCCCTCTCCACTGTCCCATCAAACACTCCCAGGACAGGGAACACAAGGGGTTAGATGCAGGATAAATCTCCCTCTCCACTGTCCCATCAAACACTCCCAGGACAGGGAACACAAGGGGTTAGATGCAGGGTAAATCTCCCTCTCCACTGTCCCAACAAATACTCCCAGGACAGGGACAATATTAGACAATAGACAATACGTGCAGGAGTAGGCCATTCTGCCCTTCGAGCCAGCACCAACATTCAATATGATCATGGCTGATCATCCTTAATTAGTATCCTGTTCCTGCCTTATCTCCATAACCCTTGATTCCACTATCCTTGAGAGTTCTGTCCAAATCTTTCTTAAATGAATCCAGAGACTGGGCCTTCACTGCCCTCTGGGGCAGAGCATTCCACACAGCCACCACTCTCTGGGTGAAGACGTTTCTCCTCATCTCTGTCCTAAATGGTCTACCCCGTATTTTTAAGCTGTGTCCTCTGGTTTGGCACTCACCCATCAGCTGAAACGTTTCCTGCCTCAAGAGTGTCCAATCCTTTAATAATCTTATATGTCTCAATCAGATCCCCTCTCAGTCTTCTAAACGCAAGGGTATACAAGCCCAGTCGCTCCAGTCTTTCAGTGTAAGGTAATCCTGCCATTCCAGGAATTGACCTCGTGAACCTATGCTACACTCCCTCAATAGCCAAAATGTCTTTCCTCAAATTTGGAGACCAGAACTGTACACCGTACTCCAGGTGTGGTCTAACCAGGGCCCTGTACAGCTGCAGAAGAACCTCTTTGCTTCTATACTCAATCCCTCTTGTTATGGAGGCCAGCATGCTATTAACCTTCTTCACTACCTGCTGTACCTGCATGCTTATCTTCATTGACTGGTGTACAAGAACACCCAGATCTCTCTGTACTGCCCCTTTAGCTAAAATGATTCCATTTAGGTAGTAATCTGCCTTCCTGTTCTTGCCACCAAAGTTGATAACCATATATTTATCCACATTAAACTGCATCTGCCATGCATCTGACCACTCACCTAACTTGTCCTGGTCACCCTGTAGTCTCCTAACATCCTCATCACATTTCACCCTGCCACCCAGCTTAGTATCATCAGCGAATTTGCTAATGTTATTACGAATACCATCTTCTATATCATTAACCTTTATTGTAAAAAGCTGTGATCCCAGTACTGATCCCTGCGGTACCCCACTGGTCACTGCCTGCCATTCCGAAATGGAGTCGTTTATTACTACTCTTTGTTTCCTATCAGCTTTCAATCCAAGTTAGTCCTTTGCCCCCAATACCATGCGCCCTAATTTTGCTCACTAACCTCCTATGTGGGACTTTATCAAAGACATGGGGTTAGGTACAAAGGGGGTTTGTGTGTGGGAGATCTTGATCCACCCAGATAGTCCCATCAATTACAAGGGAGATTGATGGACTGGGTGAATGGGTAAACTGTGTTAGATGGGGTTCAGTGCAATCATGTGGTTATCAGGTTGGAGTACATAGAGGGAGCAGAATGGAGGGTTACAAGAACGATCTTGGGCCTTGGGATTACATTCTGAGGAGAGATTGAGGCCGGTTTCCTGTCGCACTGAGAAGGTTCAGGGATGATCTGATCAATATCTTCAAGATATGAACAGTACCAGACAGGGTCGATCAAGATCAATGATTCCCACTGGTTGGAGATTCTAGAAGGAGAGGGAACAGAGTCTGGGAATGTGGGCCCAGAGCATTCAGGAGGGATGTTAGGAAGCACTTTGACACACAAAGGGTGGGAGAGGTGTGGAACTCTCTTCCACAAACAGCAGTGGATGATGGATCAGTTGTTCAGGTTAAATCTGACACACTGTTCCCATCAACACTCTCAGGACAGGGACTGTGTGTGGTATAGGTAGACTCCAAGAATCCCTACAGTGTGGAAACAGGCCCTCCGGCCCAACAAGTCCACACCGACCCTCCGAAGAGTAACCCACCCAGACCCATTCCCCTCCCCTATTATCGGGAATTATCCCTGACTTATGCACCGAATCTAAACATTCCCCAACACTGTGGACAATTTAGCATGACCACTTCACCCTGACCTGCGCCTCTTGGGAGTGTAGGAGGAAACTGGACCACCGGGAGGAAACCCACGCAGACACAGGGAGAATGTGCAAACTCCACACAGACAGTCGCCAGAGGTTGGAATTGAACCCGGGTCCCTGGCGCTGTGAGGCAGCAGTGCCAAACACTGAGCCACCCCTCAGCAATAAAGCTCCCTTTAGTGTATCACCATCAAACACTTTCAGGGAAGGAGTTACAAACAGAATAAATCTCCTTCTCCCCTGCCCCCATCATTCCCTCCCTGGTTAGGTAAAGCATTGAGTTTGATACAGAGTAAAGCTTCCTCGATGAGATCACAATCAAAACATTTAACGGCAGGTATAATCTGATGAGAGATGCTGATTGAAACTTGGGCCCGCCTCTCCCCATCTTACACACACACAAAACAAAAATGGAAGAACTCCACATATTCAACACCAATTTCTTTGTTTGACGCTCTGTTCTGTTCTGATTCACTGTTAGATTGCTGGCTCTGAACATCCACACGGACAGTCGTCCTAATCTCATGTACCATGTCCTGCTCCAAAACACCGCGTCTAATTCCAATCCGGAATGTGATACAGGAGGCTCTCAGTGTCGGAGGGAGGTGAGGCATGTCCTTCACTGTCTTTTCGGATAAGATTCTGCATTAATAAAGTTCCAGCTTATTCCGAATAATTGAGTGTCTGTGGTCTCTCCTCTAAACGAACACGCGAGGACCATTCCGTCCTAACATCTGGTGACCCCGAACTGGGGAGGAAGAGACTGCAGGTTGGTAGGTCAGGGGGCAGCCAATTGTTTTTCGGCCGAAAATTTTAAAGTGAGGAAGCGCCTGTTACATCTAAAGCTTCCAGTAGTTAACTTTTGAGTTAGTTATTGTCTGCTTTGTGATCCCTACCAACCCAAATTAATTTAATTTGGTCACAAGGGGGCAGAGTCTTGGCTGGTAAGAATTTTTATTCACGTGAAACTTTGGATTAATTAGCGCAGGAGACGCGTGAGCGAGGGTGACTCATGAAACTTTGGATTAATTAGCGCGGGAGACGCTTGGAACTTGGAAGCATTGGAGACTAAGCGAATTTTTTTTCAAGGAAGAGGCCTTTTGGTCAGCTCCGACGCGCTCGTGTGGAGTAAACGTTCTTGGAAAGTGGAGACTTGCTTTTCCCTGGAGGGATTTTTTCCGCTCAGACGTCTACCTTAGACCGGTTGTTAAGAGCAGAGGTCTGCCACGCGAAGGTCAGGTCTTGAAAGACGTACTGTTTTTCAGCGGGTCCCAACAGGGAAGGAGCCAGAGGGTGAAATGAATATCTGGATTTGATTGTTGATATGTGAGCGACATAGAGAGTGAGGGGCCGGCCCACAGAGAGAGAGAGAGAGTGCGAGAGAAGAACCGAAGCTGTTCAGCTAGCAGTCAAGTTAACACTGTGTGCTCTGGCTTGAATTTTCTTAGTGATTAAATAATTGAGTCTTATCACCTGGAGCTTGGGACCCTAAACTGTCTTTCTGATTGTGATTTTTTATGGATGCTTAACATGATTTTCTTTCAGGTTGGAGATTTTATAGAGTGAGTGGGGGTGGAAAGGGTTAGTTAGAAACTGATAGTTTTGAACCTCGTTTCTGGATGGTTCGTTTTTATCTTTGAATAAATATAAGGAGGACGGCTGAAGATTTATTTTTGACAACAGCTTGTAGCGGGTACAGCAGAGAAATTGAGAGGGGGAGGTAGAAACGAAGACGGAGGAAGGAGCAAGCATAAAGACTGGGAGGGAAAGGGGGAGATGGAGGAATTAAATTTCGGACCGCCGAAATTGCACCACCTCAGGACGGAATGTCCTGGAGTGCCCTGGTGGCGACTCAGTCTCGGTGGGAATACGGCCCTAACGGGTCAGCTGCTGTTGGACAGTGTAACGCTACAGAAGGGAACTTTGGACTCAGTCTTAGGACAGGCGCCAAATCAAAAAGAACTCATTCTAAAAAAGATCAAGGCGACCTTTCAAAATGTTGCGTTAATGACAAAAATTCTAGAGGGACTCCGAGAGTCTCCTAATACTTTAGTGCGCCAAGTGACTGACATGGGCAAGCCCCCTAGTGATGGGTTAGGCACGGACAAGGATAAGTCACCAGGGTGGAAGACCCAACTTGTGGTAACTTTTACCCCGCAGTGGGATTTAAACTGTTTATCAGCGTCAGTGTACATCCCCCCCCCCGGAGTTAGATTATAAGGAATCCACCCCTGTAGTCACTGACCCACAACCACAGACAGGGAAGGTCCTGGAAGACATCATGAAACTCATTGGGGAACATAATACAATTAAGGTAGCCCAGAGAAAAGTACAGAACTTAGACAAGAATCTTGAGCTGTGGCGAAGCAAGAATTGGTTCCCCGCAGATGACCGACCGTTTTTTACAGCGGCTGATTTTGACAAATTTCGATTGAGAATCCAG
The DNA here is from genome assembly GCF_020745735.1 of Hemiscyllium ocellatum. Classification (NCBI taxonomy): domain Eukaryota; kingdom Metazoa; phylum Chordata; class Chondrichthyes; order Orectolobiformes; family Hemiscylliidae; genus Hemiscyllium; species Hemiscyllium ocellatum. The sequence continues at coordinate 14,131,727 of NC_083444.1, forward strand.
GATAATTTGGGAGAGAGAAAAGAGGGAGCGAAGAAAAAGGTTTTTGGTAAAATCAAATTGTCAGCGAAAATAGACGATGAGGACGTCTATCTGCGGGAGCTCTTGGTACGGTTCCAGAACCACTTACCAACCCCGCCCACTGCTGTACCCGCAGAGTTAGCCAGGGATGGGCGAGGCGGGGACCCGGTAAACAACCTGGAGTGGGTCCCGATCCAGCCTCCTGTGTTCCCCCCTCTCCTCCTTCAGTTCCCCGGCCGTCTTGCCGGCGTGGGGTGATAACGGTCTGGGGAACACTCCACCCCCTTACACCGGTCCCTCTCCCACGGTGTGCGGGAAGCCGGGGCTATCGGCAGCAGGGATTTCCAGCGAAAGGTGTCCAGGGACAGGGGAATCAACTCTAGAGGCGTCGCCAACGGCCCCGATCGCAGGAAGAGAGTCACGGGAGTGCCCACTCGCTCCGCACGACTGCGGCCCCTACACGCAAGCCCCTGTCACCGCGATACTGGGAGGCAGGGTTATGTATGAGGATCCGGATAGGGACAAGTTAGCAGGGATACTCAAGAAGCAACAGAAACAGCTGGATTCTCTTACTGAGCTAGTGGGAGGCAGGATACGGACGGACCCGACAGACAAAGAGACACAAGAGGGGTTTAAGCGAGAGGTAAAAGTAGAAGGGGAAGGGGGCGGCAGTTCCATCTGGGAAGGCATTCGTTCTCAAACCCCACCCGGCTGCAGTGTTCATTTCCGGGACAGGCATGAGGCCCTGAGTTTGATGGCAGACCAGTCCGCCAAGCCCAGGGCAGCGTCCTGCAGCATGGATAGGACCCGTGTGGTGGTTGGGCTCCCCCCTGGATGAGGACACGTTAGTGGTGACAGGAAATAACCTCCGGGGAAAGATTGTCAGGGGTACTGACAGGACTGACTGCTCAGAGGAAGTTGATTCCTCAGACGATGAGGAGGAGATTGGCGGAGAGACTGAGATGGAGTCCCTCCCTGGAGTTTCTCCGTCCTGGAGAAAACCGCTGCAGGTGCAGGTGCCCCTCTTGAATACTAGCGGGGGGGGGGGGGGTTATAAAGTATGTCCCCTGGGCGCGGACAGAGCTGGATTCCCTAGTCAAGAGACTTCCTCCAATAACCAACGGGGTCTCAGTGTGGAGAACGACTTTTGAAAGGGAGACGTGCCATGAAAAACTAGCGCTGGCCGACCCTAGGACCATCTCAGTGCGGATTAGGGCTGAGGGGACGCTGAAGAGGGCACAGAAAGCAGCTCAGTGCGCTAAGGTGGACGAAAACACCCCGTTCGATTTCTTTCAAAATAGTATATGGGGTTCCCCACCACTTTCTCAATTGAGGCACTGGGGACTCTCAAGTTAAAAGGAGAGGACGTACATGAATACCTAGGTAGGGCTTGGGATCTATGAGAGGCTGGGACAGGGGAGAGACCCGACAGCTGCCCCCTGGCGGTAGCACACTTTAGGAAGGGGGTCTTAGATGGGCTCCCCGCACCAGCAGCGAGCAAGATAAAGGACAACATTGTGGGGATACAATGGCAGAGGATCAATGGAAAAAACAGGTTCACCACTATCTCCCTAGATACCGAATGTCAGAAAAGGCGAAAGCCGAGGGGCAGGCTTCCAGAGTGTCTATGCAAGTCATAGAGCAGCTCGGGAAGGTCCTGGAACAGGTGGGAGCAAAGGCCGCGGCCCAAGGGCTTGTGCCTCCGGCTCCTCAGATGTATAGTTCCCCTCAGCCCTATGCCCAGGAACCGTCGCGTCCGCCTTTCTCCGGCAGAGCAGGCCTTGCTCGTCATGACATGTCAGCCCGCGGCCAACCAGCACGACCACCCGCGGGGGCTCGAGGGGGTGGTCGGGGAAGTCTGTTGTCTGTACGCTGTTGGAATTGTTACGAGATTGGACATTTAGCATAGAATTGTAACAAGGAGCAGGTACCTAGGTGTGGGAATTGTAATAGTACAAGACACATAGCCCGCAACTGTGACAGGGAGAGGTCGGAACGAGGGGGGATCAGACACCCGGCTGGCCCACTCTCTAATGGGATCCAGGAGTACAGAGGCAGGTCTAACCCCGGCAACAGAGGAAGAGATGTGAAGGAGTATGAAAGGGGACCCCATGACGCGGGCAGGGTAGGAAAGGGTGGTTGGGTCCCGGCAAGGAGTAGAGGAGTGCAGGGAGTACTGGACGGACCCATGGTGGACCCGGAGGAAGAGTACGGCTGCCCTTGGTACTCTGAGGAGTACTGATGGGGCCCGCGGGAATCTTACAGTACTATGACCCCTAAAGTGACGCCCCCTAACAACCCCCCTATGGTCAGGGTGAGGCTATGTGGGGAAGATTTTGAATTCATGGTTGACACCGGGGCGTTTGCTACTCCCATTACTAGATTGCCAGAGGGCCTTGCCCTCTCGGGGAGGGTATTGGAGACTGTGGGATTCTCGGGGAAGATCGAGAAACAGCCATACACACAGCCCACAATGATTATGATAGGAGAACAAAAGATCACCCTGCCCATACTCCTGGCTCCGAAATGTCCAGTAAACCTATTAGCGAGAGATGCACTCTCTAAGCTGGGGGCGCGTATTCACTGCTCGACCGATGGGTTGCGCTTACTCTGGCCGGGGGATCCTTCCCCGAAAGAGAGGGGAGTGGGACAATTTGTGTTCGTTCCCCCGCCAGAGGATTCGCAGATGAAATCGGTCGATATTTACTGGTTTAGATTACTGTATGACTTGGGAGGAAAGGGATTGATGGGGGAGTTTGAGGACTGGCTCTTATCCATCCCGGACTCCCAGACCTACCACCCACCCAGAGATCCCTACCATGTTACCTTTAACTACCTTACCCTTTATGACCCTGAATATGATGACCGATTCACAGCTCTCCTGAGGAACAGGAGAGGATCGGTTAAACTAATCTACCTTAGAGCAGGCAAAGAAGGGATGGCAGCGGCTGTCAGCCTGGCCCCAGACCAAACTGAATGGTACTAGATAGAGGATGAGGCAGCCCCCCATGTTACGCTAGCAGTGGCGCCTGAGTTTGAAGCGCGCAATCTGGGATCTATGGTCTTAACCTCCTCGCGATGTCAGTATCAGAAAATTGGGGAAGGCCCCGATGAGGTGTCACTGGACGGATGTTTCCAGAGGCGTCCCATCGATGTGCTAGAGGAGGGAATCTATGAAAAAAGGACTGTAGAAAGGTGCCTCCACTTGGATAATGTAGACCACTGGCAGGCGGCTCAATTACTGCGTGAAATAAATCCAGCCCTATGGACAGTGCACCCTCAGGACACTGGCCGGCTGAGTGGAGCAGTCCTACTCCAACCGAAGCCGGAAGTGAGTAACTGCAGCTGGGTGCCGCAGTATCCTTTGACCAAAGAACAGGTAGAGGGAATTCGCCCCACCATTGAAGGGCTTGTAGAGGCGGGGGTTCTAAGGAAAATAAAGGGAGGTCGCTGGAACACACCTATCCTTCCCATCTCCAAAGGAATGGGAAAGGGGTGGCGTATGGTCCACGACCTCCGGAGGATTAACGATGCCACAGAAACCCTGAACCTGAAGGTGCTGGACCCCTATGTTGCCCTGCAGGCGCTCACGCCCGCTTTCCGCTATTTCTCAGTCGTAGACTTGGCCAATGCTTTCTTCTGCCTACCCCTACACCCCGAGTGCCAAGAGTGGTTTGCCTTCTCCTTTGAGGGAGAGCAATGCACCTACAATCGCCTCCCGCAGGGATACAAGGACTCCCCAGGACTGTTTAGTGCGGCCCTGACTCCTATCCTCAAACAGCTACCACTACCCCACAGCACCACTATCATTCAGTATGTTGATGACTTGCTAGTCGCCAGTGAAACTGATGCTCAGAATTTGGAGGCTGTCTGCACCCTGCTGGACACCCTCGTTGAAGCTGGGTTCAAAGTCAAAAGAGAAAAGTGTCAGGTAGCCCGCGAATCAGTGTCCTTCATGGGGCGGATAATAGGGAAAGGAGGCACCACCCTCTCGACGGCACACCGGGAGGCGATCCTCTCCTATGGCACCCCCACGACAGTACAGGGTATGATGGCATTTTTGGGATTATGCGGATACTCATGAACTTATGTCCCCGACTTTGGGGGAATGTCGACCCCCCTCAGGGAGATGATTACGGAGGCCGGGGCAAAAATGCTAAAGAATCAGTTGAGATGGGATGCAGAGAGAGAGAGAAAGCTTTCCGAGAGGTTCAGCAGGCGTTGGGGGCTGCAGCCACTCTCTAGCACACCCGGACTACCGGAAAGACTTCCATCTGGATGTCGCGGAGACTGAGGGTGTAGCTAACGCTGTCCTATACCAGAAAGACAGAGGCTCAAGGAGGGTGTTAGGGTACTACAGCTGCCGATTGGAACCCATTGAACAAGGGCAGCCAGGATGTGCCAGGTTTATGGCAGCGGTAGCCAAAGCTGTCAACAATACCGCCCATTTAGTCCTCTGCCATCCCCTATTCATACAGAACACAGTGTAGAAGCCTTCTTGGCGGCTAACTCATTCAGTTTTTCCGCCAGACGTCAGCTAAAGATTGAGGAGGCCCTCCTTGCTCCCCACATTACCTTTAAACCAGGAAAAGGCAGTTCCAGGAACATGGTGACAGGTGTGAATGGGGGATCCTTAGAACCCCACGACTGTGTGGCAAGGGTTGCAGAGGAAAAGAGAATACGTAAAGATTTACACACTGAGCCTTTAGTCGAGCCGGACTGGGACCTGTACACCGATGGCAGCAGCCGTCGGGAGGCGGATGGTGTGCGAGCATCATACACTGTGGTGCGAGACACAGGCGGAGTTTATGATATCATTGAGGCTCGGGAAATCCCTCAACCCACCTCAGCACAGCCGGCAGAGATTGTAGGACTAACACGGGCATTGGAAATAAGTGAGGGTTACCAAGTGAACATCTATACTGACTCTCATTACGCGTGGGCCGCTGTTCATGTAGAAGGCACGGCATGGATAAGACAGGGCTTCAAAACCACAACGGGCAGGCCGGTCAAACATGGCCAAAGCCTGCGCAGGTTGCTCCGAGCTGTGCACCATCCCAGGGAGGTAGCTGTCGTGAAAGTACAAGGCCATTCTGGTCTACGGACCAAGGAAGCTTTTGGAAATGAGGCAGCAGACAGGGCAGCCAAGTTGGCAGTGCAGATGGTCTGTCTGAGATCAGGGAAGGACACCCAGCGTAGCGACCTCCCCGCTCTCACCTAGGGCCCCGTGGGAGCCTGTGACGGGTGAAGCTAGCAGTAGCACCTCCAGCGAGGCAAGCCGGAACGATGCTCTCAGACATCTGATTGAGATGCAGGAGTGAGCAAGTAGCACTGAGGTCAGGGAATGGGAAAACAAAGGCGCGGTCCGACAATATTTGAAGATTGACGGGGTTCAGCGACCCCTCTGGCGATCCGCAGGGGGAGAAATAGCGGCCTCCAGAGCCTTATTGCCGTCACTTTTCTCAGAAGTTCATGGGCCCACTCACATAGGGGTGGCCCAGGTTGTAAGGACTATTCGGAACCACTGGTGGGCGCCTCGGATGCGGGAACACATGGGAAATTTAAGGGCCGAGTGTAGGGTGTGTAATGAACACAACTCCCGGAGAGTACTCCCACATCCCATGCTGAGATTCCCTACCCCGGTGGGGCCATGGCAGGAAATCTGCATGGATTTCACAGACATGGGGGCCAAGTGGCGGACCCCTGAACAGTACAGATATATCTTGGTAGTAGTGGATAGGTTTTCTTGGTGGGTGGAAGCTACTCCTACTAAAAAGGAGGATGGAAAAGTGGTAGCTAACTGGCTTACAAAGGACTTAATCCCCCGTTTCGGGGTGCCGCTCAAAATGTGCACAGATAATGGGACACATTTCAAGAACGAGCACCTCACCAGAGTGGAAGCTACTCTGGGGATACTCCACCGATATGGGAGTGTTTATCACCCCGAGAGTCAGGGCCTGGTGGAAAGGGCCAACCGTACGCTAAAAGAGAAGATTGCAAAAGTCTTAGCAGGGACTACCATGACATGGGTCCAGGCGCTGCCCCTCACACTGATGTCTATGAGACAGGAAAAAAGTGGGGACACTTTCTTATCTCCGCACGAGATCCTGACGGGCTGCTCCATGCCTGGCCCCAGGACTTTGCCCCGGTGGGAGGCAAGTTGGGAAGTAATGAATCAAGACATTTCACAGTACATGAGGGTCTTGGGGGAGATGGTTAGGCTTATTTCTGAACAGGTGGAGGCAGCGCGCCCAGACAGCCCTAGTGTAGCCCAGCCCCTCCGGGAAGGGGACAAGGTGTACCTTCGCCAGACGGGCTGAACGGCCTGGAGCGAGAAACGGTGGCATGGGCCCTACCCGGTGACAGAGGTGACCAGCAATGCCCTGAGGGTAGAAAGGGAGGGGAACAGTAATTGGCATAATTTCTCTCATTGTTCTAGGTCAAAGAAACCTAACATTTCATTTGAGACAATTGAGGAGGAAGAATCGGAGGGTGAGACGGAAAATGAGGAGGCCTAGCCGGATCCTGATGTGGATGGGTTTCTGTGCAGTGGTGAGAGTTTCAATGCAGATTGTAAAGGACCCATGCGGGGCAAAGGTTATACTGGAAGCCGACCCCACACAGGATAAGACCTTTCAGTTTGACCTCTGTGATGTGATAGATTGTTGGGGGGGATCAGAAGAGGCATGGACCGGCTATAAGGTGTACATGTGCCCCTGCGCATGCATCCTTAGTCGCCGAACCCGGGATCGGGGAGGCAGTCTGTGCGCGGGGTTTCCCTTGAGAATCCCGAATTCCGGGGGCCAGCCCTGTGCGACTTGGGATGCTGTTTGGTGGGGACAAACACTTACCAGCACCCCAGAGTGAAAGGAGTATCAGGATTTTGTACAGAAAGTCTCGTTGAGGAGGGGACAGATATCTTTATCACAAAAAAGAAAGAACCCCTTGGTCCTCCGCACCAAGGCTGGACTCTTTAATCCGCTGTTTATGACCAGGTGGTCCAATGAAACCTGCAGTCCCGTCGGGGTGGATTGGGGAAGTTGGGACCCACAGGTTTTTGTCCAGCAGCTAGGAAGTGAACCTGCCCTGTACTGGGACCCAGAAGAGACCAAAGTGCTGTATCTAGCCATAGGGGTTTCCATCAATGGGTGGGATCCAGTGGGATACATAAGGATCAATTTGGGGAACACCGATACGGCCCGTCCGCATGCCACACCTGGCGTGGTGCAAATATTTGAAACAGAGAAGTTGGCAGATCCCCGGAGGCAGATTGCACTTGCCACGGGTTATGTGGAAACAAATACCTGGCTCGATCGGGTCATCCAGTTCTCACGGCAGGCAGGATACAGAAACTGCTGGGTTTGCGCAAAGGGGAGACTGGAACTGATAATGAGTAGGACCCCGTTTGAGGAAGGGCACATGGATTGTGCTGTGGAATTAATGTCCAAAACAAACCCCACGGTAAAATGCAGGTCATGGGAACAATATTTCCCGATGGCCCCGGCGAATGTTACCCCGCCTGACTTCCTGGTCCACTCACTAGTGAATTTCACATGCTTTATTAACCCCATGTCGCTTGCCCGAGGATATCCAGTTGGTACAGTGGATGAAGCGAGCTGTAACAGAACTTGGGAGCTCACTAAGAATGAAGCAGCCGAATTAACAGTGAGCCGAGCGGACCTGTGGTGGTACTGCGGAGGTAGGGTCCTGCACAGCTGGTTGCCTCTAAATTGGGAAGGGAGTTGTGTCCTAGTAACCCTGAATGCCCTGCTCTTTATGTCCCCACGGGCCCCTGGTGATTACGCCTTTCAGAAGCCGGCCCGGGGTCTCGATCCCCATACGCGCTATAGGCGCAGCATCAACTCATTAATAGATTTAAGGAATCCTGACGGGGTTTGGTTTGATGCAATCGGTCAGGCAAGAAACATCCCTGATGAGTATAAACTAATAGACGAGGTGGCCGCCGGTTTTGAGAGCTTTCCCCTTTTTGTGGCCATCTTCCCAGTCACGATAAATAAACACACCAAGAGAATCAACCTCATCCATTATAATGTCCAGAGGCTTGCCAACTTAACCCGAGATGCGGTTGACGCGATCCACGAGCAGCTTGCTCAGACTTCCCTTATGACCCTGCAGAACAGGATGGCTTTGGACATGTTACTGACCGAGAAAGGGGGGTCTGTGCACTGTTGGGAGAAACGTGCTGTACCTCGATATCAAACAACACTGGCCCAGATGGCAAGCTCACTAAAACCCTGATGGAACTCCGAGCCTTAACCACTACATTGAAGCATCAGTCGGGGGTCGAAAACCCAGTCATAGATTGGCTGAATAACACATAGGGAGGGTAGAGTTGCAGTTACTTCTTGGGACATCGGGGGCGCTGCGGAGCTATAGTTTGTAGTGCTGACCTCAGCGGTCTGTAGTTTTGGGCTCTCCGCCAGACTGGTTACAATACAAGTCTTCACTTGAACGCACCTGCATGGTCATCCTGGTGTGAGAAGAGGCCTAAGCATCTGGAGAAAGTCTGCAGTTTACAGGAGCCCTTTGTGTGCGGATGGTCACGTGGGCGAGTAATTACGTAGGCTGAGCTTAGCGAAGAACATATTAACCAGGGGTTTTTTGGAAAGAATTCAGAATGTGCACGTTCTCCAGTGAACGCGTGTATCCTTCACTGTCTTTTCGGATAAGATTCTGCATTAATAAAGTTCCAGCTTATACCGAATAATTGAGTGTCTTTGGTCTCTCCTCTAAACGAACACGCGAGGACAATTCCGTCCTAACAAGGACATTACGAGGCTGAGGGGATAAACAAATCGCGGGGAAGGAAACTCAGGTGAGAGAGGGAACACAGGAATGATGGGATAAAGAGAACATGGGGGAGGGGAGACAGACAGCAGGGGGAGGGGGCAAAGGAGATCACAGGGAGGGGGCATTGTGGGGAAGAGAGAGCAAGCTGGGAGGGGGAAGAGTGTGTGAGTGGGGGAGAGGAGGGCAGGGGAAGCTGCGAAAGAGCGCGCAAAGAGGGGGAGAAAGAACAGCGTGGGGAGGGGGAAGGAGAGTGTGGGAGGGGAGAAAGGGAGTGTAGGGAGGGGGAGAAAGGGAGTGTTGGGAGGGGGAAAGTACAGTGTGGAGTGGGGGAGAAAGGAGAGTGTGGGAGGAGAGGAGAGTGTGTTGGGGGGAAATGGAGAGAGTGGGGATGGTGAAAGAAGAAGGTAGGGAGAGGGGAAGGACAGTGTGCGAAGGAGAAATGTAGCAGCCCCCTTGATGCTAAAACATTGGTGGTCATGGACAGCTATATCCCCAACAACTTCCCCATCAAACAAAGGAGAGCCCAGACAGAAAGGCAGTGGTCTTGCTGCACAAAGAAACCAACAGGAACAAGCCACCCAAACAAAGAACAAGAACAAAGAACAAAGACAATTTACAGCCCAGGAACAGTCCCTTCAGCCCTCCAAGCCTGAGCCGATCCAAATCCACTGTCTAAACCGACTCCTAAGCATCTGTATCCCTCTGCTCCCCACCTCCTCATGTATCTGTCCAGACACATCTTAAATGAATCTATCGTGCCTGGCTCTATTACCTCTGCTGGCAACGCATTCCAGGCACCTACTTGCCTGTGTGTAAAATACTTTCCATGTGTATCCCCCTTAAACATTTCACCTCTCACCTTGAACACATGACCTCTCCTCATTGAGTCCCTCACCCTGAGAAAAAAATTATCTGCATCCACCATGTCTGTAACCTTCATGATTTTGTAAACCTCAATTAGGTCCCCGCTCAATCTCCTTTTATCGAATGAAAGCAAACCTAACCTATTCAACCTCACTTCATAGCTAGCACCTTCCATACCAGGCAACATCCTCGTAAACCCTCTCTGCACCCTCTCCAAAGCGTCCACATCCTTTTGGTAATGTGGCGACCAGAACTGTACACAGTATTCTAAATGCAGCCGAAACAAAGTCTTGTACAATTTTAAAATGACCTGCTAGCTCTTATACTCAATACCCCGTCCAATGAAGGCAAGCATACCATATGCCTTCTTGACCACTCTATCCACCTGTGCAGCCACTTTCATGGTACAATGGACCTGAACTCCCAGATCTCTCTGCTCATCATCTTTTCCCAAGGCTCTTCTGTTTACAGTCTAGTTTGCTCTCGAATTAGAATTCCCAAAATGCATCACCTCATATTTGCCTGGATTGAACACCATCTGACACTTCTCTGCCCAACTCTCCAGTCTATCTATATTTTCCTGTATTCTTTGACAGTCCCCTATGCTTTCTGCTACTCCACCAATCGTCGTTTCATCTGCAAACTTATTGAGCAGACCAACAATGCCCTCTTCTAGATCATTTATGTATATCACCATCAACAGTGGCCCAGCACTGATCCCTGTGGAACAGAACAGTCACATTTCTCCATTTCGAGAATCTCCCTTCAACTACTAGTCTCTATCTCCTGTTGCTCAACCAGTTCTTTGTCCACCTAGTGAGAACACCCTGCACACCATGTGACTTCACTTTCTCCATTAGTTTACCACGGGGAACCTTATCAAATGCCTTATTATATATGACATCGACAGCCTTTCCTTCATCTACCAACTTGGTCACTTCTTCAAAGAACTCTATTAAGTTGGTGAGGCACAATCTCCCCCACACAAAATCATGTTGCTTGTCACTGATAAGCCCATTATTTTTCAAATATAAATAGATTTTAACCCTCAGTACCTTCTCCAGTAACTTCCCCACCTCTGACATCAGGCTCACTGGTCTGTAGTTATCTGGAATATCCCTACTACACTTCATGCACAGGGGGACAACATGAGCACTCTCCACTCCTCCAGCACTTTTCCTGTGTTAAGAAAGTGACAAAGCTATCTGTTAGGGTCCCAGCTAGTTCCTCTCTTGCCTCCTTCAGCAACCTGGGATAGATCCCATCCGGTCCTTTGGGATTTGTCCACCTTAATGTCCTTGAGCCTACCCAACACTTTTTCCCTCCTTACGTCAACATGATCCAGAGTAAATAAACTTCTACCTTTAATCTCAAAATTCATCATGTCCCTCTCCTCATTGAATACTGATGCAAAGTAATCATGGAGAATCTCACCCGTTTTCTCAGGTTCGACACACAACCTTCCTTCCTTATGCTTTAGTGGACCAACTCTTTCTCTAGATAAACTCTTCCTTCTTATGCATGAAGAAAAGGCCTTGGGAATCTCCTTAATTCTGCTTGCTAAAGTTATTTCATGAGCACTTTTTGTCCACTTGATTCGTTGTTTAAGATTGGTCCCACCCTCCTGATATTCCCCCAAGGCCCATTCTGTTCTTCGCTGCCTGGACCTTATGGATGCTTTCCTTTTCCTCTTGGCTAGTCGCACGATTTCTCCTGTCATCCACAGTTCACGAATCTTGCCTTTTCTATCCATTGTTTTCAAAGGGGCATGCCTATCCTACACTATCTTCAACCTATCTTTGAAAGCCTCCCACACAGCAAATGTGGACTTCCCTTCAAATAGCTGCTCCCAATCCTCATTTCCCAGCTCCTGTCAAATTTTGATATAATTGGCCAAGGCCCAGTTTCGTACTTTTCCCTCAGGACCACTCTCATCTCTGTCTATGATTGACAGAGTTTCAGACAATTAACGGATTCTCCGGATTGGTCCGAACTATAGAACGTTATGAAAAACCATCGACCAAGGCACAAAAACAGGGTTCACCTGCAGACGGTTTTCTTAAATCTTCTGGAGGCGTTCTGAGGAGACCAGCACGGCCAGGATCAGAGACCAGCTGACCAACCAGAGACCAGCTGATCACCCAGAGAGAGAGTGAGGGAGAGGGAAACCAGCTTCACAGACCCAGAGACTGAGAGAGAGAGAGAGACACACACACACAGACAGAGGGAGAGAGTCAGAGAGACAGAGAAGGAGAGAGAGACAGATAGAGACAGAGACAGTGAGAGAGACAGAGTGAGAGAGACAGAGGGCCAGACAGACAGAGACAGAGCGAGAGAGATAGAGAGACAGAAAGATAGATAGATAGATAGAGAGAGAGAGAGAGAGAGAGAGAGAGATAGAGACAGAGAGAGACAGTGAGACAGGCAGAGTGAGAGAGACAGAGAAAGAGAGAGAGAGACAGATAGAGGGACAGATAGAGAGAGAGAGAGACTGTGAGAGAGACAGAGTGAGAGAGACAGAGAGACAGAAAGATAGAGAGAGAGACAGAGAGAGTGAGAGGCAGAGAGAGAGACTGCGTATATCTCCAAGCGACTCAGGACTTAAAGCGCCAGTAGGATTACAGATAGCATGCCTGTAATTAAAGGGTATTGTAACATGTTTCCTGATAAAGAAGGGACTGTGTATATTGGGATTGGCTCATGTTTGTACTGATTTGACCGTTTCAGTGTTGGTGACACCTGGGCACATTCATTCAGATCATTCCTGTTGGAGTTGTCAAACTTGTTTTAAGGAGGAATTGGACAACATCTTCATCTCTGGAATTATCTCATGAACTTCCACTGAGCTGTCTCCAAAGCAATTATATCCCAAAATTGTTTGCAAAACTCCAGCTCAGATTGTTGTCCTGCCTTCTACACTTGCAGCAACACTCCCAGACGTTTATACTCTATTCTGTTCATAATAAATGAAAAAACTCCATTTGCCTTCCTTGTTGGCCACAGAAGATGCAATGATCAGAGGGAGGTCAGTGATGTGTCTGGATGGACAGTGACAGTAAGGGGGAGGTCAGTGACGTCCCCATTGTTGGAGGTCCATCTTGTTCACTGTGACCCCTTCCCTCAGGAAAGGCAGTATGCTGTCCTTACTTGGACCTTCATATGACTCCAGATCCTGGAAAATGCTGACCTCGCAGTAATGTACACATTCAGTGTGTGAGAAGAGTCACTGAGTGAAATGTCCTTGTTTAAAGTGGGCAGCTCGTACCCGAGAGGACAGAAGGACAGCTCGGAGACATATTTTCACACTTGGAATGAACTGTCTCGATGCAGCATCAGTTGAAATAATTGTCAAAAATCACACAACACCCGGTTCCAGTCCAACAGGTTGAACGTGTCCACCCCAGTCCCACACCAGCACCTTCACATCATGAAATAGGGTGTGATCTCAGGATGGGGCTCATGGTGTTTGAGTGGACAGTGTTATTGCTGGTACAGTCCAGTTTCTGCTTTTGTTATTTCATTATCACATAACACCCCTCTGTAATCAGGATTACACTTGTTATTGTAATGGGTTTGTTCATTTCCAGAAATGTGTAAAACAGCAACAAAGCCGAGCAATGCTGTCACCTCGATCTCCCCAAGGAGCTCCCACACAGTATAAGGCAGCGTCTCTGGGAATGCATCAGCTCAGAGTCTCAAACAAGGAGCTTGTCAGCTGCCTGAAGGGACAGATCACCTCACACAGAAAAATGCATCTAGCAATTGATCACGTGGAGAAAGTGTTCTACACCATCCTTGCTTTTACTGGCATCCCAGGTATGGCGCTATGACAATTGAACTTGTCTTAATTTGCTGCTGATCTGCTCTCTGGTTTAACCGTTTGAACAATAACATCTCCAGCTCGCTGACTGGTCACCCTTATCCAGACACCGGGACAGTGACAGCAATTCACTGAGCAGCATTCTCGGTACAATCCTACACTGACAGAGACTCCCAATGTCACTGCTGCTGCAGCATTTTCTGTTCTCAGTGTTGTGTCATCTGTTCCAGTTTGATATGGCTTCAAGGTATGAGGAGAGATCAGGCAGGTTAGTTCTGAAGAAGTGTCACTCGACCCGAACTCTGTGCTCTCTCCCACAGATGCTCTAGACCTGCTGCGCTTCTTCTGATTTCATTCTGTGAATGAAGTCAGGTTGATGGAGAATTTTGAAGGTTAAGGGATGATCTGAGTGAAGTCCAACAAAATATTAAAAGGAAAACATGAACTATTTCTACTGGTTGCAGATTTAGAACAAAGGATCATAGTCTGTGAATGGGGCTGAGAGCGTTCAGGGGAGATGTCAGAAAGCTCTTCTGTTCACAGAGGGTGGGAAAGGTTTGGAATTCTCTTACACACACACAGTCATGGATGCTGCATCAGTTCGGAATTTTCAATCTCAGATTATTCGTTTTTTTGGCAAAGCAAAGGAATTGAAGAATTTGCGCCTTGTTCTGATTTGTAAAGCTTCATCTACCATCGCTTCCCGAAATTCTCTCCTCAAACTCTTTGGTCAGGAGATTGAAATTTTGACAGATTGCCCTCCTGGTCCCTCCACATTGAGATGTTGGTGGGTAGATTTACAGTGTAAATATTACAGTAAACCTAAAACTCCCACATTGTCATGAAGGGAGTCCTGCATGCTCTGCTGTACTGCCCTTGTTTAAGATACATGGTGTAGTTGTTATTGAAACCTCACACAGGTTCTGGTGACCTGTTTTATAATCCTGCCATGGCTCCGATCAGGATTTAGTCCAATGACAGGATCGGGGATAACTGTTTCTCTGGAGAAGGGGAGAGTTTGGATTATTGACAGTCCAATTGCTAGTTCTATAACTGAATTGGGATTGAGGATTCTCATGGGGTTCTGTACCTTACCATGCAACCAAAGAAAATCATAGACTTCCTTCTGCTCTCCTAGGAGGAGTTGTGAGCTCAATATCTGTCTAAACTCTTGAATCTCGAGACTGACTGAACTGGAGGACAATCTGGAGTGAGTGTTAAAGTCTGATACTCAAACTCACTCACACCCAACCACTCCCAGTCACACAGTGCATGGGGATTTGTTTGTAAAACCTTGTTGTTGCTCTCTGGAATGGGTAGGGGGTATTTCTGATCAATAATTTGTTGTTTCTTTTCCCATTTGTCTCCCACAGTAAATTTGGTAGCAGTTACAGTCCTTTCCAGGCAAAACTGTGGTGTTTCCCCTTGCACTACCCGTTACCTGGTGTTTATGGCAGCTGCCGATCTGATGATCATTATTACTGAGATTATACTGTTGAGATTACCTATCTATTATTACCCACAGTCTTTCCTGGACATCACCCCTGTATGCAGTGTTATTGGGGCACTGTATCGTGCAGCCACGGACTGCTCTGTCTGGTTCACCGTCACTTTCTCCTTTGACCGATTTGTGACCATTTGTTGTCAGAAGCTGAGAACAAAATATTGCACTGAGAAAGCTGCGACTGTGGTTCTGGCAACAACCTGCACCCTGTTCTGTCTGAAAAACATCCCCTTCTATTTTGAATATGAGCCTGTGAGGATAATCAACAATGTGCCATTCTACTGTATAACGAAGTTAAGCTACTTTACTGAGACTTGGTGGGTGGTATTAGATTGGCTCGATACAGTTTTAACCCCTTTACTGCCATTCGCTTTTATTCTGTTGCTCAACGCTCTGACAGTCAGACACATTTTAGTGACCAGTCGAGTCCGGAAGAGGCTGAAGGGTGAGAGCAAAGGAGAGAATCACAGAGACCCAGAGATGGAGAGCAGAAGGAAGGCTGTGATTTTGCTCTTCACCATCTCTGGGAGCTTCATCCTCCTGTGGTTAACTATTGTTGCTTTTTTCTTATATTATATCATTCAAGGAATCAATCCTGATGAATACTCGCCTTTTCTATATCACTTCAGTGCAGTTGGTTCCATGCTGCGGAACCTAAGCTGTTGCACAAACACATTTATTTATGCAGCAACATTGTCTCAGTTCAGAGCGAAGATCAGTAACGCAGTAAAATACCTGGTTACACGGATTCCTTGTGTTGTGAATAAATAAAACTCCTCTGTGAAGCTCACAGGAGGGTCCTACTGTTTCCAAACCATGAAATGATTTTGTTTTATTCACTCGTAGGATGTGGGTATCACTGACTGAGCCTGCAGTGATTCCCAATCCCTAATTGCCCCTGAGAAGGTACTGCTGAGCTGCCTTTAACACTGATGGAATAGCAATATATTTCTAAATCAGGATGGTGAGTGACTCAGAGGGGAATTTGAAGGGGGTGATGTTCCCATCTATCTGCTGCCCTTGTCCTTAGAGGTGGAAGTGCTCGTGGGTTTGGAAGGTGCTGTGTGAGGATCTTTGGTGAATTTCTGCAGTGCACAGTGTAGTTGGTAAACACTGCTACTACTGAGTGTCAGTGATGGAGGAAGGGGATGTCTGGGGATGTGATGCCAGCCAAGCGGCTGCTTCATCCTGGATGTTTTTTTTCTGGTGGCAGTTGGAGTGGGAGGAGTGACAGCGATGACCAGAGGCCCGACAGGAAGGTCAATTTAAACAGATATAAAGGTTTACCTCTTGTATAGGCGGAGCGTACGCTGAGCATGAGCAGACACGGGACTGCTGGTTAAGTAAGGCTTTATATTTGGGCAGTTGCTTTCCCCCAAACAGTACTCGGGGATGTCTCCAAACCGTCTTCCTCCTCTCACCAAAACAAAAGGGCTCTGTGCCCCAATTGGGAAGTTGACTGGTTTCAGTATTTTCCTTTAGTTTCTCAGTAGTCTCGGGAATTTAGAACAGTGGGAATGGAGGTTCGGGCAGTTGAATGTCCCTCTTGTAGAATGTGGGAGGTAAGGGTCACCACTAGTGTCCCTGCAAACTGCATCTGTGGGAAGTGCCCCCAACTCCAGCTGCTCAAAAACAGCGTTAAAGAACTGCTGCCCCCGAATGAATTGATTCCCACAGGTGAGGTGGGACTGACTACCTTTAATATCAAGGCCACATTTGTTTGAGGTTTGGAATGTTGCTTCAAGTAACTCACCTTCTGACTCCCCAAAGCCTGTCCACCATCTCCAGAGCGCAAGTCAAGAGTGTGACAGAATGCTCCCCACTTGTCTGGATGACTGCAACTCCAACAACAGCGAGTAAGTTTGATACCATCCAGGACAAAGCAGCTGCTTAGTTGGCACCACATCCACAAACACCCACTCCCTCCATCACTGTTTCTCAGCAGCAGCAGTGTGGACCATCTCCAACATGAACTGCAGAAATTCACCAAAGGTCCTCAGACAGCATCTTCCAAACCCACAAACTCTACCATCCAGAAGCAGCAGATAGTTGAGAACGGAAATCCCTGCACATTCACCTCAAAGCCATTCACCATCCTGACTTGGAAATATATCCCCATCCCTTCACTGGGTCAGAATCCTGGAGCTCCCTCCCTAACAGCATTGTGGGTCTACCTACACCACACGGACTGCAGTGGTTCAACAAGGCAGCTCACCCCCACACATTATGGAGGAGCAACTGGGAAAAGGCAGTGTTCCCAGCCAGGTCTGGACCAGCGATGCTCACGTCCCGTGAGTGAATAAGACAAAGTGCATGCAGTTAAATGCAGAAACAGCAGTGAATCTGATCAGCACACCACCGTCTTCACTGGGGATGTTAGGGATGGGTCAGAAATGCTATTTTAGTCAGAGATCCCCCACATCTCATGTACAAAGTAATAATGGTTGATATTGACAATAGAATTTAGGATTAGGAACATCATCAAAAAATTGAAGTTGAGCATCAGGTCAATAAGAGTGTCAAAGAATAGATAATGATAACAGACTGGCAGCTGATGGATACCTTTGGTCATTATGCAAATCAGATAATGGTAATAAGACAAGGACTAATTCTGTCCCAAAATTGCAAATGTAGGTTGTACACACCGAGCTGAGGTAATAAATGAGAAATTAAGATTTTTTTATGAGGGATAAATAAGATGGGACAGTCACAGGGAGAGCTGTGGGAGCAGAGTCCCTGTGTATATTTAAGAATGAGAGAGTCGGATCCTTGTCGGAGGTAATTACTGCAGATGCTGGGATCTGTACTGAAAACGAAAAATGCTGGCAATCACAGCAGTCAGGCAGCATCCATGGAGAGAGGGCAGGCTAATGCTTTAAGTTTATCTCCATCAGAGATAGAT
Organism: Hemiscyllium ocellatum; assembly: GCF_020745735.1. Classification (NCBI taxonomy): domain Eukaryota; kingdom Metazoa; phylum Chordata; class Chondrichthyes; order Orectolobiformes; family Hemiscylliidae; genus Hemiscyllium; species Hemiscyllium ocellatum. The sequence goes on from NC_083444.1 coordinate 14,149,646, forward strand.
CGGTGATCAGTCGGGGAATCAAGGGTTACAGGGAAAGGGCAGGAAAGTGGCTGTGAGGAATGTATGATCAGCCACGTTCCCATGAATGGTGGAACAGGCTGGAGGGGCCAAATAAATGGCATGTCCGAGGGTAGTACTGAGGATAAAAGGGAGCTTGGTGTACAAGTCCATAGATCCCTGAAGCTTGTAGCACAGGTAGACAGGATGGTTAAGAAGGTGTACGGGATGCTAGTCTTCATTAGCCAGCGATTAGAATATCGAATATAGAACACAGAAACTGCAAAGACCTCAGAATGTTGCTATCTTATAAATGAGGCCTTCCTAAGGAATTGGAAACCATCACACATTCAGGCGGATGGGAAATGGGCAGCAGGTTATCAAGTTGTATTCCCGGTGGGATGTGGAAAGGAAATGTTGTGGATATAAATTAGCAGGAGGAGGTTATTTGGGAGTAAGGAGAACTCATGTCAAAATCCAAGAACATTTTTATTGGCCTGAACTGTATAAAGATGTAATCGAATTTTGGAGGACATTTCATATGTGTCAGGAAATTGGAAACTTTCAGGCAGTGATAAAGCCAGCAACTTTAATATCAATTCCCGCATTTGGGGAACATTTTACACGGTTGTTAATTGATTGGGTAGTGTTGTACCAAAATTAATAAAATTCAAATTTAGAAGTAAGTAAATCAAATTTATTAAATCCAAACCTATTGGGAGGGGCAGCGTGATTGTGCCCCAAACCATGGAACTTGACCAGTCTGTCCCTCCTTGAACATCAGGGACAGCAGTTTTTATAGTCTGGATGGCACGTACAACAAAAGACCGCGAAAGGTGGTTTCTTGTGTTCTGTACATGCACACACGGAGATCGCCATTGTGTTCTGTAAGTATTTCTTGTTTTATTCGTTCCTGTTTTCAGTTCCCCCCTTGTGGTCCGAGACATGCAGGAGCATGATGAACAGACCACCACCATCCAGTAATAATCAGTGGGGTAGGATTATAATCATGAAACTGTTTCCCTTCCTGCTGGATATTATCAGCCTCCAGGCGGATGTGATCCGCTTGGTCAGTTATATTGTCTGAGGTATTTGGAATGTATGTGCCTCACTAGGCCCCAATAACAGCACAGGGGCCACCTTGTGCCACTCGCAAATAGGAGAAAGTGAGGACTGCAGATGCTGGAGATCAGAGCTGAAAATGTGCTGCTGGAAAAGCGCAGCAGGTCAGGCAGCATCCAAGGAACAGGAGCATCTCCAAACCAAATGAATGACCATGGGCATCCGCTTGGGCCCTTAGCTATGCCTGCCTCTTCGTAGGATATATGGAACAGTCCATCTTCCGCAGCTACACTGGCACCACCCCACACCTTTTGCTCCGCTACATCGATGACTGTATCAGCGCTGCCTCGTACTCCCTCGAGGAGGTTGAACAGTTCATCCACTTTACCAACACCTTCCACCTCGACCTCAAATTTACCTGGACCATCTCAGACACCTCCCTCCCCTTCCTAGACCTTTTCATTTCTATCTCAGGCGACCGAATCAACACGGACATTTACTACAAACCGACCGACTCCCACAGCTGCCTCGACTACCTCCTCCCATTCTGCCCCCTGTAAAAACGCCATCCCATACTCCCAATTCCTTCGTCTCTGCAGCATCTGCTCCCAGGAGGATCAGTTCTAATAAGTGCTTCAGTGATATAGAAAGTAAATATTTAAGCATGAGGTGCCAATCAGTTAGACTGTCTTGCCATGCATGGTGGCAAGTTTCTTGAGTGTTGTTGGAAATGTACTTATCTAGGCAAGCGGACTATTCCATTACACAGATGGTGAACAGAAATTTGGGAAGAGTCAGGATGTGAGTTATTTGCTGCAGGAGACTTACTCCCTGATCTGCTTTCGAAGCCAAACTGTTGATATGTCGAGCCCAGGTCAGTTCTTGTCAATTATAAACTATGGGAAGTTGATACTTTTGCAATTTAGGGATGGGTTGGGTCTGCGTGTGATATTGTTTGGAGGATTGGAGTGGACTTGATGGAGCAAATGGTCTGTTTCCAAACTTTAGGGGTTCTATGATTGGGATTTGCAAAGTGCAAGTGCACTTGCGATTCCAAGCCTGGTGTCGTTCAGGCCAGTTCCATTTGGATCTCGACAGTTTCAGTACCTGAGGAGTTGTGAATGGTGCTGAACCTTGTGCAGTGATCAGGGAACATTTCCATTTCTGAGGTTATGTCGGAGTGAAGTTCATTGATAAAGCAGCTGAAGATGGATGGACAAAGGAATTCCTGCAGAGATGTTCTGGAATTTGGACCCTGATTCTAAGAACAACCACCTTCCTTTTTGCTAGTAATAACTGCAACCAGCAGAGAGTTTTCCCTGAATTCTCATCAATTGTAATTTAATTTGTGCTCCTAATGTCACACTTGGTCAAATGGTGCCTTGATGTTAAGGGTAGTTACTCTCACTTCCCCTCTAGAGTTGAGCTTTTTTGAACCAAGGCTGTAATCAGCTGAGTGGGAGAACCTGACAGAACCCAAACTGGGTGATAGTGAGCAGGTTATTGCTGACCGGGTTTTGCTTTATAACACTGTCGAAGACACCTTCCTTCACATTTTCACAGTAAAGGATAGACAGACGGGGCATTAATTGACCATATCAGATTTGCCTTTGCAGAACATGCCTGGGTAATTTCATACATTTGGAGTACATGCCAGCACTGTGGATGCACCGGAATGCCTTTACTCGGCATGAGGCAGTTTTAGAGACTGATATTGTCAGGACCCACAAAAATTGCAGTATCTGATGCCACCAGAGGTTCTGTAATGTCAGGTGGAGTGAACTGAATTGGCTGGAGACCGATACCTGTGAATGTAGGAACCTCAGGAGGGTTCTGAATGGATCACCTCCTCTGTATTTTGGGTGGAAGGTTGTTGATAAAGCTTCAGCCTTACCTTTTGCACTGATGTGCTGGGCTCCCCCATAACTGAGGATTTAGTTGTTGGAAAGCAGCCTCCTCATCCAGTGGTTTGTTTAATTGCCCACCATCTTTTTGACCAAGTGTGCCAAGACTACAGAGCTCAGATCTGATGCATAAACATAAATTACTGATGGAAAACGGCAAGTCTGGCAGCATCATTGGGGAGAAAGCAGAATTTCATTGATTGTGTAATCATTTAGCTCTGTCCATCACTTGTTACGTACACAGGTCGTCCTGTTTTGTCGCTTCACCAAGTTGTCACCTCATGTACTGGCAGTCAGTGCTGATACTTGCATGCTCTTCATTGAACTAGGGATGAACCCCTGGCTTTGTGATAACGGTAGAGTGGGAGATATTGAGTCAGAGATTTATACAGCATGTATAGAGACCTTTTGTTTGACCTTTTCCACGCTGACCATTCATCTCAATCTGATGTAGTTCCATTTACCAACAGGTGCCCCATATTCCTGTAAATCCTTTCTATGAAAGTTCCCATCCGGATGCCTTTCAAATGTTGTCATTGTAATTAATTGCAATGCTTCATCTGGCAGCTTGTTTCGTACACACACCACCCTCTGTGTGAACAAGTAGACTCCCAGATCCCTTTTAAATCTTTCCCCTCTAAAGTTCAATGCATGGCTTCTAATTTTGGATTCCCCACCCTAAGGAAAGAAAAGATACAAAAACATTTGCAAATATAATCTCCGAATTACTTCCAATGCCATGTGTTGATGAGGGTAACAACAGGAAGATATGGGAGATGAATGTCTGGCTAAAGAATTGGTGCAGCGGGCAGGGATTCAGATTTTGAGATCATTGGGATCTATTCTGGAGCAAAGTTGACCTGTTCAAGAGGGGTGGGTTGCACCTGAACACGAGAGGGACAATATCTTGGTGGCCAAGTTTGCTCATGCTCCAAGAAAGGGTTTAAACTAGATTGGCAGGGGGTGGGATCCTCAACAGCAGGGAGGCAAGTGTGAGGCTGAAAGGAGATACAGGAATCAGAAAGCGGGATTTGAAGAGACAGGTCAGGCTGGAACATGACAGGGAGCGAGGAATACCTATTGGATTAAATTGCATCTACTTCCATGCAAGAGGGCTGACCGGGAAGGCTGATGAACTCAGGGTGTGGATTTGTATGTGGGACTGGGAGACAATAGCCATTACCGAAACATGGCGAAGGTAGGGACAGGACTGGCAGCTTAATGTGCCAGGGTACAGGTGCTTTCGGTGGGACAGAGGGGGTGGATGGAGAGGAGGGGGGGGTTACATTTTTGATTAAGGTAAGTATCACAGCAGTAATCAGATCAAGTCTGGCAGCATCATTGGGGAGAAAGCAGAATTTCATTGATTGTGTGATTATTTAGCTCTGTCCATCACTTGTTAAGTACACAGATAGTCCTGTTTTGTCGCTTCACCAAGTTGTCACCTTATATACTGGCATTCAGTGCTGATACTTGCATGCTCTTGTATACCCTTCATTGAACTAGGGATGAACCTCTGGCTTTGTAGTAACGGTAGAGTGGGAGATATTGAGTCAGAGATTTATACTTCCAGGGATTCCCTTGAACCCAGCTGCCTGTACCTGAGCCACACCAACTTTTTCTGATGCAAGCCGCAATATCTTTTGTCATCCAGGGTTCCCTATTCCTGCCAACCTTGCCCTTCACCCTCACCAGAGCGTTATAGACCTTGAACTCTAGCTATCACACTTATAAAGGTCTCCCATTAGCCAGAGACCTCTTTGCTTACAAACAAACTATTCAAATCAAAATAACTGAAATAACTGAAGGGTCATCCAGTGAGGCTTTGTGGGTGGAGCTAAGAAATAAGAAGGGAACTGTGACGTTATTGGGGTTGCATTATAGGACCCCAAACAGTCAACGGGAATTAGATGAACAAATATGCAGGGAGACTGGGGAGACTTGCCGGAGAAATAACATCGTCATAATAGGGGAATCTAATTTTCCTAACATAGTCTGGGATTGCCAGATGATCAAGGGTTCAGGTGGGATGGAATTTGTTAAGTGCATTCAGGAAAGTTTCCACAAACAGTATATAGAGGCTCCTATTCGGGAAGGGCCAAACCTAGACCTACTGTTGGGAAATCGGTCAGGACAGGTGATGGAGGTGACAGTGAGGGAGCACTTTGGGACCAGTAACCATAGTTTATTAATCTTTAACTAATTATGGAGAGGGACAAACTGGTGCACAGGTTGAGTTCTAAATTGGGGGTAGGTGAATTTTGATTAAATTAGACAGGAGCCTGCTGGGGTTGATTTGAATAGTTTGTTTGTAAGCAAAGGGAACTATGGCTAATGGGAGACCTTTATAAGTGTGATAGCTAGAGTTCAAGGTCTATAACGCTCTGGTGAGGGTGAAGGGCAAGGTTGGCAGGAATAGGGAACCCTGGATGACAAAAGATATTGCGGCTTGCATCAGAAAAAGTTGGTGTGGCTCAGGTACAGGCAGCTGGGTTCAAGGGAATCCCTGGAGGTATACAGGGAATGGAGGAATGTACTGAAGAATGAAATCAGTAGAGCAAAAAGGGGGCACGAGATCGCCTTGGCTGAGAAAATTAGGGTGAATCTGAAGAGCCTCCTTAAGTATGTTAAAGAAAGAAGAATAACTCGACGGAGAATAGAGCCCCTCGAGGACCAGAATGGACATGTATGTATAGGACCACAGGAGACGGGGGAGGTTCTCTCTAAATATTTCTCCTCTGTGTTTACCATAGAAAAAGACATGAAGACTTTGGAACTTGAGGAAATTAATGGTGATATCTTGGGGGACAGTCCATACCACAGTAGAGGAGGTGTTGAATGTATTAGAATGTATGAAGGTGGATAAATCTCCTGGTCCTGACTAGATATATCCAAGAACACTGCAAGACACTAGAGAAGGAATTTTGGGGATGCTGGCTGATATTTTTTGCATTATTGTTAGCAGTGGCTCAGGACCCAGATGACTGGAGGATAGTAAATATTATGCCCCCTATTCAAGAAACATTGCAAAGAAAAGCCTGGGAACTATGGATCAGTAAACCTAACATCTGTGGTAGGTACGTTACTTGAGAAGATTCTGAGAGACAAGAATTACATGTATTTAAAAAGATTGGATTTGATTAGGGGTCGTCAGCAAAGCTTTGTGCATGGGAGATCATGGCTCACCAATTTATTTTGATGAAGTGACCTGGAAGGTTGACAAGGACAGGGCAGTAGACATAGTTGATATGGATTTTAGTAAGGTCTTTGATAAGTTTCCACATGGAAGACTACTCCAGAGGTTTAGATTAAATGGAATCCAGGGGTAGCTGGTAAACTGGTTTCACAATTGGTTTGATGGTAGGAAGCAGTGGAAAGATGGTTGTTGGACTGGAGACCTGTGACTAGTGGAGCGAGTCACAGGTCAATGTTGGGCCTATTACTATTTGTTATCGATATCAGTGAATTGGATGAGAGTGGAAAAACCATGATTGATAAGTTTGCTGATGACACTAAAATAGGCGGTAATGTAGACAGTGTGGAAGATTATCAGAAATTGCGGCAGGACCTTGATCAGCTCGGCATTTGGGATAGGAAATGCAAATGCAGTTTACTATAGGTAAGTGTGAGGTCTTGCATTTTGGAAAGTCAAATTAAGCTAGGAGTTTCATGGTTAATGGTAGAGCCTTCGGAGTATAGTGGAACAGATGGATCTTGGAGTTCAGGTCAGAGTTCTCTGAAAGTGGAATCACAGGTTTGGCACACTGGCTTTCATCAGTCAGGGCATTGAGTGTAGAAGTTGGGAAGTTATTTTGCAGTTGTACAGGACACTGTTGAAACCACACCTAGCATATCATGTTCAGTTTCTATCACTTATTTATAGGAAGGATGTTATTAAACTGGAAAGGCTGCAGAAGGAATTTACAAGGCAGTTGCCTGGACTTAAAACGTTGTGAGTTAGAGGGAGGGGCTAGGGGGTTAGACACGCTGGAACTTTTATTGTTAGAGTGTGGAAGACTGAGGGGGGAGTCTTAGAGAGAGATATATAAGATCATGAGAGGCTTGGTTAGGGTTAATGCTCTCAGTCTGTCTCCGAGGATTGGGGAATTAAGGTCTAAAGGGCATCGGTTTAAGGTTAGGAGGAAAGAATAAAAGGGAAACTGAGGGTCAACGTTTTTACACAGAGGGTGGTATGCTCATGGAATGAGCTGTCAGCAACAGTGTTTGAGGCGGGTACAATAACAACATTTAAAAGGTATTTGGACAAATACACGGATCGAAAAGGATTAGAATGATATGAGCCAAGTTCAGGGTAATGGGGTAGAGCGGGGATGAACACTTTGTTCGCCATGGACCAGTTTGGGACAAAGGCCCTGTCTCTGTGCTGTCGGACTCCATGATTCAATGGATTGAATTTGAGAAAAAGAACCAGTTAATTGGAACACATTAAGGTCAGCAGCATGAACCATCTGTCACAGCTGCAGAACATGGGCTGGAGGGTGACATATAGACACTGCCCTGGCTCGGGGGGAAGAGTCGTTGGATAATTTACACCAAGAGGCCATCGCAACTTGGAGGGTTGGATTGTCTGATTTTGGTCAGTGCTCAGAAGCAGGAGTGTGTGATTACGAGTGAGGTATGGACAGGGACCCAGACAGCCGGATTACAGGAGCCTCATTCTTTGGCAAGTGTGACTTGACCGTGACACCAGAGGAACAGAAAGCCAATCAAGTGGGAGAAGCTAAGAGCCATGGAATTGCAGTCGAGGTCTCACAGTTATCGACAGCTTTTTCTGTAGCACAGAATGTGAGTCCAGGATGCTGTGTTCTCTTCCAATGCTGGGGTTCCGGGCTTATAGTCAGGCCTGAAGACAAGTCTGCAATAGATGGGCAGGATGCATGTAGGTACAAGCAACATATACCAGGCAAGAAACAAGGTTCAACCTGGTCACTCTCAGGAGCTCGGTGTCGAATGAAGAAGCTGAAACCTCAGACACCTGGATTAATATCAATGCCCAGTGTTAATTGGTACAGGGCCAATCAGATTTGGGAGAGACATTGGTGTCTCAAAGACTGGTCTGGGAGAATTGGGTTCTGATTCTCTCATCACGAATGCTGCCAGACCTACTGAGGTTATATTTCAAATTTCCAGTGACAGCAGTCTCTACTCTGTAGTTTGGTCAATTTTTACTCTCATCAGTCTTTTATGCCAGACCCCACTCAATCTGAATGTGTTCGATTCCATCTTCTATTTTCTGCTACTTCCTGCAATATTAATAATTGCCTGCCTGGACCCCAACGCTGTTGACTCGTATCATTCTCACCATGTCTGTCAAATCCAAGTTTGTCTATCTCATTTGTATCTCGACAAAATACAAGAATAAAATACTGAGCCTTGTAATAAAAACAACATGGCTTCCACTCTGCTGTCTGCCAGTTACAGTGATTTATGATCACAGCACGTTTCTGCCCGAATACATTCTTTCTCCATGGTGGCCTTCTGCAATTTATTACAATAGCTTCAGTTTTTATCCAGCCTCTCAGGTAATAATTTGTGAAACACATTGGAAGACCATCCCTTCATCAATCTTTCATTTTCTTTCATCAGGCACAGTCACATTTGTTTAATTTGAAATCCACACTACTCTCCTTAAACCTATCCACCCTCTCCACTTGGATTTGTGTTGATCTGGTCCAGCTTATTCTAAGAGTACGCAGACCTAGTGTTAAGCTGACAATCTCTGGAATGTAACTGTTGTACTATTGAGAAAGGTGTCCCATACTCCAGTTTGTATGGTGGGGTAGGGGGACTGGGTTGAGCTGCAGTTTGTGGGTTTATGAAGCAGAAAATAAAACGTGGTGCAGAGTTAGACCCAGAGATGCCGATGACCTCATCAGCTTGAAACTGTTTTCTTGTTCCTCCTCCTTTAATCAATGTAGTTTTCAGGGTCTCACTCCGAATTCTCAGAGCTCTGTAACTGGCCTGGAACTGTGTGTTGAAAGGACTATTGTAATCCACAAGAGGAGACTTTCCCACTGCACTGCTTCCATGGGCTAGAATGCTGCAGACTGAGCAGAAAATCCCAAATAAAATCCCACTGCCCCACACTGCTCCTTCTCACTGAACGAAGAAGCAGGTTGTGTCTCATGTTTGAGATTTGAAGTCTTGACTATCACTGAATGAAGGCTGTACTCAGAGACAGAAATGAAATAAACTCTCTAACTGTGCTTTATCACAGTTAAAGTTCTGTGTGTCCGAGCTCAAGTCATTTGACTGGGGAATGAGGGTAGCAGGGCACCAGTGAAATGGAGGGAATGGTGGAGAAAATCACTGAGGGGCATCTCTGAAAGTTGGAATCAGAAAGATGCTATTCAGTATTGAAACAGTTTAAGGTGAATTCATGGTTACATGGAGATGGCAAACATAAATTCTTTGAAGATTGTTTTGTTTAGAATTTGGAGCCATGACAGGATGAAGTAGTGTCCAAAGGTTTATCCAGCTGTAACCCGAGTACAATTGTAAGTGGCTGCACTGCCAGCATCTCTGACCCTCTCGTGCACTGTGCACATGTTAAGAAGGACCTCATGGTTCAGACAAACTAACTCCTTACTTTTGAAGATTGTTACAGAGTGGAAAACAGACAAGAAATGAAAGACTCTCTGCTCATGTATTTTCAAACTGTCAACACTCTTCCCGAAGTGTCAATTCTCCCTGTGCCTCTTGCCCATTTCCAAAAGCAAATTGTGGCCTGTGTTTAACTTCCTGTTCAATCTGATATTTTCTGATGCCATTCGGAGTCCAGTGGTAGATTTAAGTGAAACTGTATTTTAGTACAACTTTGTCCCATCTTTATCTCACCTTCCCCCCCACCCCACCCAAACCCCGGGATTACTATTAGTCAACAGAGCTGAGTTATGGATAGGCTTATGGTCCATCCCTGGGGCTTCATGATGTTTTCCAGAACCTATCTCCTTTCTTGAGGCTTTTCACAATGGATACTGTATTCAAGTAACATGTGCCAACTGTGCCATATTTACTGCTAATTAATTAGGTATTGTCTATTACTTCAGCAATCTATTAAATTCCTCATTATAGGAGATGTAAAGGAATGTTGATCTTTGTCCAGTTCCAACAAAGTTATCTGGTTACAGCTGATGTAAGAATCCTTTAGCTAACATGTCACGTTTTAATGTGCTCATTCAATCTACATTCCAGTGTCTGCTCATCTCTATATTCATTCCGCCCTGTAGGGTTTAAGGGGTTGTGTTTACCGTCTGAAACTGGGTTGAACTTTTTCCATTCATGATTTTTAATGAATGTAATTAATACAGAATCGATATTTATAATGGTTGACTTAACAATTAATCAGTGTGAGATGTCCTTATCTCTATCTTATGTGTGAGCTTCAACCTTGAGCTGCTATTGTTCTCAAATGTGCAATATTATTATCTATGTTTAACAGAGCTGCTATTGTTCTACTTGAGAAAACTATATTAATAACTGTTACATTTATTATCTATGTCTGATGCACATTCAGCAACTTGAGTAAATGTTGCTGCCCACCCTGTTCTGCTGCATTACCAATGGGCTGCTGTCGGCCATTTTGTGCTCCTCAGTCATGGGCATCCCTAACAATACCCCTTTGATTCCCTCTTAAGTGAATCATAAAGTGCATCAAAATTTGCAAGAATGGTTGCCTCACTGGCTGCTCCATTTTCAAGAGCCTAACCTGCGGGGTTGCGATAGAAGTCACCTGTTGGCAGCAACATTTGATTAATAAAAAGAGACAATACAAGATAAGAATCATTATAAAAAAGAAGGCCATTCCCTTTTCCTTCATTTCCTTCTGGTGTACGGGATTGGCAAGTTATTAGTCACTCAAAATACAGACAGTTAGTAATATAATCAAATTCCCCACCTTGGGCTAAATGTAGCAGTTCTTACATCTTTGCTTTTAAATATTTGTGCTTCTATTTACATGTGATATGCAGAACTAAATTTTGTTTCTTTAAAATTCAGATCACCGCCGTTGTAGTGATCAGCAGCACTTGGTAGTTTGCTTCCCACTGGGTTCTTTATGGATTTTCATCACATTGATCCATGTTCCTGAGACAATATTCTGTCCTCCGTCAGGGGGTCACTCTGAGCAGCCGATACCTTTTGGGATGCAGACTTGTCAGAATTGGTTAGGCTTGACAATATTTCAACAGTGTGCCATTAATTAGTTGTGAATCAACTTTCCAAAAATCAATTGTTCCTGGCAGTGACATAAGCCTTCCGGTGATTACTTTAAAAGGGTTTGGTCCTGTTGTCTGACTGGGAGTTGCTTGGATGTTGCATAGTTCTACTGACAGGGCTTTATTTCCAAGACACTCCCTCTTGTTGGTACCTTAGAAAACCTTTGTTTAACTGTCGGTTGATTCATTCCACTTGCCCTGATGTCTGGGGGTGATGAGGGAATTTACTGGCAGACAGTCCCTGTTAAGTATATCCCTTGGTCAGAGTCTCTGCTGGGCAGGACTCCCCACCGAGGGATGTAATCCCAACACAAAAGCTTTATGATTGGCTGTGGTTCCTCGGGTTGGAGAGGCTTCTACCCATCTGGAGAACATGTTAACAATAACTCGGACGTCATGACAGCTTCAATGTGATGGGAGGGATGTGTTATCAACTTGTAGATGATGGAACAGCCCTGCAGGGGGCGGAGGAGGGTCTGATTTGGGACTTGCCTGTGAAGGGTCCGGGGTTGTTCTTTTCACAGGGCACACAGCTATCTGCTACCACCTGGGCATGGTTTGTAAAACCCAGCCCTACCAGCTCCTTGGGAATCGTGCCCCCATTTGTTGTGGAGCTGAATGTGCCCATGAGTGGCTCTGTTCTGCGACAAAGAGCAAATGCCTGCAGGGCGACAGGTTTGTCAGTCTCTCTTCATCTCCAGATCCCAGCGTCACACAGTTTCATTTCTGCGTCAATCCAAGCCCATTATTTTTTCCCTCAGAATCATTGACTCTGCATATCCTTTAGGCCCTTTCTTAAAGTCCTGAGCATCTTTAATTTACCGTTTTGGATCAAACGACATCGTGCTTATCAAGCTACAAGTTCAGTCACTGGTTGCTCATAAACATCATGCATGGACTCAAAATTCCCCAGTTCCCTTAGCTGCATCAATCTTGAGGATATTCCTTCAATATTTTTCTTTCTTTGTTAATGTTATGTGTGATTGCAACATTGAGTGGCAACTATCTCCATTCACAGGGAACCCCTCAGAGCTGTAATGTCCATGTTCTCAAATAATATTGTTCTAACAGAGTGTTCATCGGGCTTTCCCTTCAGATAATGCTTCCCCTCTCTTTTTCTGTGGTGTGTGTATGTCAGCATTTTGAGCCCTTTCACTCCAGCTCACTATCACTGTTTTAAAATTAGTTTCTCAATGGATAATGTCAGTGTCTTATCATTTAAATTATGTTTTGGAGCTCTTCCAAGCCACACTAATCTGTTTGTCAAGTCGGTGTACATGTCTGAGACCCATTCTCCAGTGCATTTTCTTTTTCCCATGCATTCCCTCATGTTTGGTACTTCCAAGGAAGCAATCACTTTCGTACACTCACATCAGTATTCCAAGACCATGTCACACCTTCTTGCTTCTTGTATAATTTTATCAAAAGATTGATGAGATTGTACTTACCTTTCCAAGTACAGTCCCGATGCAGCAGGGAAGGGTTTGATTTTCAAATTCAATTTTCTTGAAAAGAAAGACAAGAACGTAAACATCACCAAGAGAAACAAACAGTTTAATACTCTCACCTAAACTTCCCTTTCACTAAAATGCATGGTCACTTCAAGTGCCATTTCAACCCATTATTCTAACTTGTCCCTTTTCTGTCAGAACTCCCCATCCCTACTTCCTTACTCTCATCCGAATTTGCAATTTAACTATTGGCCCCTTTCTAATTCCAGAGCTCTGGAGATATTTGCAGTCTGTGGAACATCATTGAAGAATAAACCAGAAGTCAAGCATTTTTGTTTGATTCAGGCAAAACATCCTTTGTTTGTTCTTTCTTTCTCTAAGACGACCCACAGTTTTGTTAAAGTTCCTTGATAACTCACCCTAGACACTTGATATATCCCTGTGTAAATGTGTCTTAATTCAAAATTCAATTCACTCCTTCAAAGTCACGTACAGTTTTTTGTTATGCATTGAAATTCCGGATGCCCAATATATCTAATCTTTTCACAGAACCTCTCCGATGCTGAGCTGTGTTGTTAACAAATGGCTTGATGGGTTGAGCATGTCTCATCCATCACTGTGTTGTGATGTTTCAAAGTTTGCAGACAGTTTCAGAAATGTGGAGCCATTGGTGCAGGCCTTCAGTATCTGAAGAAAATAAAGCATCCGTCCATTCCACTGCAAACAAAATGGGGGGGGGGCAAGTTGGGTGGGGGGCTATATTGCAAATGCAAAATAGTGGCACAGGGAAATGGGGGACATAAAACCTGGGGAGATACAAATCTGGTCAGATGGGGAGTATATTTGGGGGCATTTGTGGAGGGGAATGAAGCTACACTGAGAAGGGACAGTTGGACAGGGGCCCAGGGGAAATTTGCCATGGAGCTGTAAGATTGGGAACAGAAGAAACTTCTAGTGCGTGTGAAGCTGGCAAAAGTTTGGGTGGGAAAACTGGAAGGCGGGGGTCAGATAAAGCCCCGTTCTCATTGAGGGGGGTGACAGGGATTGGCTTGAGCGTGGAATCTTGTTGTGCATCACCACAGTCAGTCAAAAGGCTAGTGAGCTCTGCACATGCTCACTGAGTGCAGTAGGGTGGGCTATCAGGGAGGAACTGCCTCCACAGGAAGGGGATTCAAAAAGGGCCATTCGGGCACAAATCCTGAGGATCCGGACAGATCCTAGACCATTTAATGATGGGTTAGATCACGATGGACTGAACATCCCCCTCCTGGGACATGAAGCTTCAACGATTTTGAGATTTGGGATCCTGCTGTGTATAATGTCGGGTAGACAAAGGGAGGTCAGTCCTTAGGGCTGAGGGATTGGGCCTCAGCAAGGGGGTTATATAGGACACGGTGGGAGATAAAGAAGGGTTTTAATGTCGGGGTAATGAAGGGTCGGGGCAGAAAGGACACGGCATGGGGGGGGGTGATTACACAGGGCATGGGGAAAACGATTGAAGGGTAAAATGCTGTTCGCCGCTAAAGACAAGGGGGTAAGCTTCGGGGTATTGAATGGAAATCGGACTGCAGCGGTTCAAGAAGGCAGCTCAGCACAACATTCTCAAGGGGTAATTAGGGATGGTTAATAAATGCTGGGCCCAGCCAGTGATCCTCACATTTCTTGAGTGAATAATTTTTAAAAAAAGTCATGGTCAGGAAACAGTCGGACCCTCCTGTGGGCTTCACGGAGGAGTTTTATTTATTCACAACACAAGGAATCCGTGTAACCAGGTATTTTATTGCGTTACTGATCTTCGCTCTGAACTGACACAATGTTGCTGCATAAATAAATGTGTTTGTGCAACAGCTTAGGTTCTGCAGCATGTAACCAACTGCACTGAAGTGATCTAGAAAAGGCGAGTAATCATCAGGATTGGTTCCTTGAATGATATAATATAAGAAATCTACAACAGTGATTAACCACAGGAGGATGAAGCTCCCAGAGATGGTGAAGAGTAAAATCACAGCCTTCCTTCTGCTCTCCATCTCTGGGTCTCTGTGATTCTCTCCTTTGCTCTCACCCTTCAGCCTCTTCCGGACTCGACTGGTCACTAAAATGTGTCTGACTATCAGAACATTCAGCAACAGAATTAAAGCGAATGGCAGTAAAGGGGTTAAAACTGTATTGAGCCAATCTAATACCACCCACCAAGTCTCAGTGAAGTAGCTTAGCTTTATTTTACAGTAGAATGGCACATTGTTGATTATCCACACAGGCTCGTATTGAAAATAGAAGGGGATGTTTTTCAGACAGAACAGGGTGCAGGTTGTTGCCAGAACCACAGTCGCAGCTTTCTCAGTGCAATATTTTGTTCTTAGCTTCTGACAACAAATGGTCACAAATCGATCAAAAGAGAAAGTGACGGTGAACCAGACAGAGCAGTCCGTGGCTACACGTAACAGGACCCCATTAATACTGCACACAGGAGTGATAGCCAAGAAAGACCACCTGTAATAATACCAGGGAAATCTCCACAATATTATCCCAGTGATAATAACCATTAGATCAGCAGCTGCCATAACCACCAGGTAGCGAGTAGTGCAAGGGGAAACACCACAACTTTCCCGGGAAAGGATAGCAACCGCTAGCACATTAACTGTGGGAGACATATGGGAAAAGAAGCAGTGAATTATTCATCACAAATTTCCACTATCTGTTCCAGAATGCAACAATAAGTTTTTACCATCAAAACCAGCACACTACGGAACTTGAATTGTTTTGGTTTGAGTGAGTTCAAATTTTAAGACCGTCACACCCACCTCAGACTGTCCTTCAATCCAATCACTCCAGAGATTATGGAGTTTGGACAGAGACTGACCCCCACAATCCCTCCAAAGAGAGCAGAAGAGATTCTGTATTTTTGGTTGGTTGCAAGTTAACTATATGAATGTCTGTAGTAGATTCTTATAGTTCTCAGCTCTAACTTTGGCAGGTGGAGAGTCCCATGAATAAACTTCACTCACAACTCAGTTATAGGACTGGAACTTGGGCGGTCAATGAACCAAACTCTCCCCTTTTCCATGGAAGAGGTCAGCCCCTGCTCTTACCAATGGACCAAATCCTGATTGAAGCCACAACTGGACTAACAAACAGATCATTAGAACCTGCAGGAGATTTCAAACAAGACTACTCCTTCTGTCCTACACAAGCTTAGCATAACAGAGTATGCACGGCACCCTCAGTGATAACGTGTGAGAGTTGGGACTGCTGTGATATTTACACTGTCGATCTACACATCTGTACACGACAAACATCTCAACCTGGAAGGATCAGGTGGTCAATCTGTCAAGATTTGAATATCCTGACCAGAGATGGTGAGGAGCACAGAATTTCCAGAAGGGATGGTTGTTACACAAAGCTTCTTAATTCAAAAATGGTCCATATCACTCAATTAGTTTCTTTCACAAAAAAGACTGACCTCACTTAAACTGACCGAATGCTCCAGTACCTATTGCCATTTGTGGAAGGAGTTCCAAAGCTCTCCCACCCGTCTTGTGTAGAAGTGCTTCCTAACATCTCTACTAAACACACTTGACCTCATTGATGGCCTGTATTCCCTCGTGCTGGAATGCCCAACCATCGGGAATTGTTAACCCCGAGCTGTCTTTTCCCTTCAATATCTTGCAAGACTTTGCTGAAACCACCCCTTCAAGCTTTAAACTTCTCGTGAAAACAGGTGTGAGTGGGAACAGTTTGTCTTTATCTGTCCGATTGTTTCTGAGCAATATCTTGTGGAACATCGCACTGGTCACATCTTAACCTTCAAACCTTTGGCGATAATATGCCTCATTTATGGAACAAAAACAGAAATTGCTCAGCAAGTCTGGCAGCATTTGTGGGAGAGAAAACAGAGATAACATCTCAGGTCCCATGACCCTTCTTCAGAACTAACCTGCCTGATCTCTCCTCATACCTTGAAGCCATATCAAACTGGAACAGATGACACAACACTGAGAACAGAAAATGCTGCAGCAGCAGTGAGGTTGGGAGTCTCTGTCAGTGTAGGATTGTACCGAGAATGCTGCTCAGTGAATTGCTGTCACTGTCCCGGTGCCTGGATAAGGGTGACCAGTCAGTGAGCTGGAGACGTTATTGTTCAAACGGGAAAACCAGAGAGCAGATCAGCAGCAAATTAAAACAAGTTCAATTGTCATAGCGCCATACCTGGGATGCCAGTAAAAGCAAGGATGGTGTAAAACACTTTCTCCACGTGTTGAATTGGCAGGTACATTTTTCTGTGTGAGGTGATCTGTCCCTTCAGGCAGCTGACAAGCTCCTTGTTTGAGACTCTGAGCTGATGCATTCCCAGAGATGCTGCCTTATACTGTGTGGGAGCTCCTTGGGGAGATCGAGGTGACAGCATTGCTCGGCTTTGTTGCTGTTTTACACATTTCTGGAAATGAACAATAACAAGTGTAATCCTGATTACAGAGGAGGGTTACGTGATATTGAAATAACAAAGGCAGAATCTGGAATCTGCCAGCAATAACACTGTCCACTCAAACATCATAAGCCCCATCCTGAGATCACGCCCTATTTCATGATGTGAAGGTGCTGGTGTGGGACTCGGGTGGACACGTTCAACCTGTTGGACTAGAAGCAGCTTTGTTGCTGTTCTGCAATTTTTTTGTGAATGAACAAACTAATCACAATATTCCCAATGACAAAGGAGTCTTGCTGCTCAGTCCATCTTAATGAAATAACAAAACCAGAATCTGTAATGTCCCAGCGATAACACTGTCCACTCAAACATCATGAGACTCATCCCAAGGTCATAAATTAGTTCAACTGATGCTGCATTAAGCCAGTTTATTCCAGAAGTAAAAGTCTGTCTTTGGGTTCTCCTTTGTATTCTGGATAGAAGCTGTCCACTTTAAACAAGAACATTTCACTTAATGATTGAAATCTGATCCTTCTCACACACTGAATGTGTACATCACTGCGAGGTCAGCATTTATTCCCCATTCCCAGGATCTGGAGTCACATGAAAGACCAGGTGAGGAGAACATACTGCCTATCCTGAGGGAACAGAGCTCACTGAGCAAGATGGACTTTCAACAATGGAAACATCACCGACCTCACTCTAGCATTGCAGGGACAACGGCTAACAAGGAAGACAAGTGGAATTTTCACATTTATTATGAAAGGAATAAAGCATAAAATCCTGGGAATGTTGCTGCTAGTGGACAAGGCATTAGTGTGACCTCAGCTGGATACTGTAAACACTGTTAGTCCCCTCGCTTAAGAAAGGATATAACTGCGTTGGAGGCAGTTCAGTGGAAGTTCATGAGACAGTTCCCGAGGTGAACATGTCGTCGAGTTCCTCTTTAAAACAAGTAAGTCCACTACAACCAGCATGTTCTGTATGAATTTGCCCAGGTGCCACCCAATTCTGGAAAGGTGAAATCACTAGGAACACAAGTTAATACCAGTTTAATCAGCTCCTTCTTTATCAGGAAACTTGTTACAATACCCTTTAATTCTATACATACTATCTCTCATCCTATTTGGCTCCTTAAGCTTACAGTAACTTCCAGGTCTCTTGTAGCCAGACACAGATGCTCACTCTCTCTCTGGCTCTGTGGCTGGGTCTGTGAAGCTGCTTTCTGTCTCCCTCACTCTCTCTCTGGCTGGTCAGCTGCTCCCTGGTTGGTAAAAAACAATGACTGCAGAAGCTTGAAACCAGAGTCCAGATTGGAGTGGTGCTGGAAAAGCACAGCAGGTCAGGCAGCATCCGAGGAGCAGGAAAATCGATATTTCGGGCAAAAGCATCTCGTCCACATCCCGCACCTCCGCCCTCAGACCCCACCCCTCCAACCGTAACAAGGACAGACGCCCCCAGTGCTCACCCTCCACCCTACCAACCTTTGCATAGACCAAATCATCTGACGACATTTCCGCCCCCTCCAAATGGACCCCACCACCAGGGATATATTTCCCTCCCCACCCTTGTCCACCTCCCACAAAGACCAATCCCTCCACGACTATCTGGTTGGTTCCACGCCCCCCAACAACCCACTCTCCCATCTTGGCACCTTCCCCTGCCACCGCAGGAACTGTAAAACCTGTGCCCATACCTCCTCCCTCACCTCCATCCAAGGCCCTAAAGGAGCCTTCCACATCCATCAAAGTTTTACCTGCACATCCACCAATATCATTTATTGTATCCGTTGCTCCCAATGCGGTCTCCTCTACATTGGGGAGACTGCTCGCCTCCTCGCAGAGCACTTTAGGGAACATCTCCGAGACACCCGCACCAATCAACCACACCGCCTGTGGCCCAACATTTCAACTCCACCTCCCACTCAGCCGAGGACATGGAGGTCCTGGGCCTCCTTCACGACCCGGCGCCTGGAGGAAGAACACCTCATCTTCCGCCTCGGAACACTTCAACCCCAGGGCATCAATGTGGACTTCAACAGTTTCTTCATTTCCCCTACCCCCACCATACCCCAGTTCCAGACTTCCAGCTCAGCCCTGCCCCCATGACTTGTCCTACCTGCCTATCTTCCTTTGCACCTATCCACTCTACCCTCCTCTCTGACTTATCACCTTAATCCCCACCCCCATTTGCCCATTGTACTCTTTGCTACCTTCCCCCACCCTACTCTCTGACCTATCACCTCCATCCCCACCCCATTCACCTATTTTACTCTACGCTACTTTCTCCCCACCCATACCCTCCTCTCATTTATCTCTCCACCCTACAGTCACTCTGTCTCTATTCCTGATGAAAGGCTTTTGTCTGAAACGTCGATTCTCCTGCTCCTCGGATGCTGCCTGAACTGCTGTGCTTTTCCAGCCCCACTCTAATCTATTAACCTGGTTTCCAGCATCTGCAGTCCTTGTTTTTACCTTGTTGTCAGAGTTGCATACTGTTTCTGCCAAACCCCTGCATACATTGGTCACACCTATAATCTTCCATCTGAGAAGTTATATAATTAATTGTACAAAATAAAACCTATTTCAATAATCCCTACGGGATTGTGTAATCAGAATAAATACAAGTGAACGAGACCCACTGGCTCAATATCCTTGAACGCCCTCCCTAAGGGTATTGTGGGTCTACCCACAGTATATGGAGAGCAGCAGTTCATGAAGGCAGCTCCCCGCCACGTTTTCAATGGCGAGTAGGGACTGGCAATCACTACTGGCCAGCCGGCGATGAGCATATAATTCATAACCACCGATATCCATGGATATATCAAGATGAATACAGTTAGGAACACAGCTTGATGTGTGCGGAGCTGACTTCATGGATGACATGCTCAGGCCATGTGATGGTATGGCCTGTTCGTTCACATTTATTGAAGAGTGGTCCCTGTCAATGTCCCCTGTCTCTCCACAGCATATCGGAGGGTGTCATGGTAACCCATCCAAATATCAGTCTTTATGTAATTCTGAATTTTTCAAAGGTCCTCATCCCAACTTTGTCCCTCGGGATGAGTGGAATCCCGAGCACCAAGCCCAGTGCCTCACCAAGAGTGTCCTTGCAGCTGGCATTAACCCTGACCTTGGTGAGCTGCTCTCACTGACAGTGAGTGATGTTGGTGTGGGTCGTCTCCCAGAACAAATGGTGACGCTGTTTGTCACTAATCCAGGGCGGGGCTTTCCCTTGGCTCGCCTGCCTGAGCTCCTCCCTCAGCTGTTCAATCATCCCGTTACCGTAGATACTGCACTGGGTGTGGCTTTGCTGTTCACTGTCATCCCTGATTGGGCCCTGGATGACCTGGTTAATTGTCTTTGTGTGACCCTGTAGTTTGGTCAGTAAGTAATGGCTAGCAGGATTATCCACTCCTTGTCCCGTGGTCTGTATTCAGTCCTTCTAGGGCTTGTTCAACTTGTTGGGTCAAGATTCTGAGTTCATTGTGTAAGTTAGCCAGGTCAAGGGTATTGACTGTGACCCTTCTGTCCTGTACACTGTGGCTAGATCATTAAGGAGTTCCCTTCTCTTTTATCTATTAACTGCTGGCCTGGGTTTTCCCTCATATTTCCCTGTCCCTTGTCCCACTATCCTGTGGATCATGTGAGACTTTTATCATTGTAATGGGGAAGGACACCACTCTGGTAACTGTATCCTTGATTATCTGTTTTGATTGGTATTAGTTCATGGTGAATGTGCAGAACAGGGTTTTTCCTGTGGGTTCAATGTGTAGTCCATTGTGAGGGCCTGGTGTGTGTGGGACAGGCTGGAGGAGGAGCCTTCACTCCTGATCTCTGATCATTTTTAATTTTGTTCGAGAGGAGTTCTCCCTGGTGTGGCTTTGTGAGGCATACCTGTCTGAACTCTGACCTATTGTTCGAGTTGTGTGTTCGGTGTCCCACTACCATGCACCCATTCTCAGGGAAACCCCACACATCGTCTGTGATCCCTGTGCTCCTGTAACACAATGTGGAAATCCCATGGGGTTTCCTGAACACCACCAGCTGATTATCACACCTGAATCCCAACTCTTCCGTAGGATGGACCCAGACATTCCCATCTACACCCACTGGTGTCTGGAGTATCATTCCATAGGGATCCTGGGGACATCCTTTTCCCTTGTGTCTGTGCTACATCTTTATATGCAGTCATTATAAAGCTCATGCACAATATGCAATAAACACTCCAGAGGGGCATATCTGTGCAGTTTTGGTCTCCTTACTTGAGAAAGGATGTACTGGCACTGGGGGGGGGGGGGGGGGTTGCAGAGGAGGTTCACGAGATTGATTCCGTATTTGGGGGAGCTGGTTTATGAGGAAAGACTGAGTAGATTGGGATTATATTAATTGGAATTCAGAAGATTGAAGGGGGAGTTTATAGAAATGTGCAACATTATGAGGGGAATAGATAAGATAAAGGTAGAGAGGATGTTTCCACTGGCAGGTGAAACTAGGACAACAGGGCACAGCCTCAAGATTAGAGGGAGCATATTTTGGATTAAATTGAGAAGGAACGTCTTCACCCAGAGGGTTGTGAATCTGTGGAATTCCTTTTCCAATGAAGTAGTAGATGCGACTTCAGGAAACGTTTTTAAAACTAAGGGAGATTTTTTTAACAGTAAAGGAATTAAGAGATATGGTGAGAGGTTGTGGAAATGGAGCTGAGGCCCTGAAAAGATCAGCCATGATCTTATTGAATGGCGGAGCAGGCTCGAAGGGCTGGACGGCCGACTCATGCTCCTGGTCCTAATGTTCTTATCTTCATCACTGCCTTGGAGTAACCGCTCCGGTGTGCTTACGGCAAAGAGAACATGAGGAATTTCTGAAAATAGCTTGGTCTCATACCTCATGTTCTACATGACATTGGAAAATGATCCAATTCTCCAAATGTCACCCATTCCCTGTTCCTTCCTCCATGATAGAATAAATTAGCCCCGTGTGCAGGATGAGATGGGGAGGGCTGGGTAGTCCCCCAGGATGTAAATGGGTGGTTCCCAGCGACTGGAGCTGTTCGTGATTGGCTACCACGTGGCAACTTGTGCACTCATGTTTGTGGGGAACTTTGAAGCTGTTCCCATTATAGGGTTGTCCCTGTCATCCTCAATATCTAACCCACAGCTTCGTTTCACTCCAGCTTTTGGTGCCAGGATGGTTCTCTGGGTCATGCCCGGTGAGAATTTTAGGTGCCCGTCAGTCCTAAATGAAATGGCTGGTTCAGCCACAGTTAGACCACAGAATGGGTTTGGGGTTCATTTGGAGGAATTCCCTTCTTCGAAGGGTGGGTACTTGTATTGGGTCGGGGGGAGGGGAGTCTGGCTGGGCTCCTTGCTGAATTCCTGCCCTTCCCTTCACTCTTTCAGATTGGAGGGCTCTATAAGAATTCCGGGCCGAGCTTATGTGAACTGATTTTCAGGATGGCTGCTGTGCCCTTAACTCCCTTTCCCACACAGCAATTAGTGTGCAGAGGACCCGAGGCATCAAATCTGAGATATGTGTCCCTCCCGCTTTCTGAGGTTCGGGAGATAAGGGTTTAGACCTAGTTTCTCATCGCTAAGAGAGGTGAGGGTCATGTCCCTGAAAACCCAAACCAATAGGACCCAGAGTTTCCAGGGAAAGCAGGTGGGATGTTCCCCTTGTTGTTGTCTGCAGTTATGTAGCGCCTCCATAGAACCCCGACAGTGTGGAAACAGGCCATTTGGCCTGACAAGTCCATACAGACCCTCCAAAGAGTATCCCACCCAGACTCATCCCCTTACCCTTGCATTTCCTCTGACTAATGCAGCTAACCTACACATCCCTGAACACTTGGGGCAACTTAGCTTGGCCAATTCGCGCTTTTGGACTGTGGGAGGAAATCGGAGTACCCGGAGTAAACCCACGCAGACATGGGGAGAATGTGCAAACTCCACAGAGACAGTTGACACAGACTAGAATCGAGCCCTGGTCCCTGGCGCTGTGCGGTAGCAGAGCTAACCACTGAGCCACTGTGCCTCACTGGATTCTGTCTTATCCTGCCCTACTGCAGTGAGGACCACAGGCTTCATCTCTTCAAGGGTCTCTCTCCCCTGAGCTGTTGGTCCTTGGAGATGGCTGAATGGCCCCCTGGATTAAAGCATACTGGGATTAATTTGGTTTGTTCTTCAGTGTCCAGTCCGTGTGTATGACAGACTGTCCAGAGATCTCATCCAAATAATGTCTGGGTCCTAGGTGGAATGAAAGAGAGTCCCCTTTTTGGTGCTGCCCACCAGCTGGGTGGCTGCAATGGGGTTTATGTACGGTGTGTGACCATCCGGTGTTTGAGGCTGGGAAAACCACAAGGTTCATGAGACCTGATATCTGCTGTGAGTCAGGGATGGTGGCTAAAGGTGTAGTCCCCTGGGAGAAAGGCTGGGGGGGTTCACCATCTGTGGGTGGCTGTGGATGTGTCAGTGTGGGGCCTCTCGTTATGTCCCTGGGGTGATAGCACATCGAAGGCACACATTATCCCATTCTGGTCAGGGGCCTGATTCCCTCAGGATTGTATTTGGTCCTGGCACGTTGAACACTTCCTACTTGGGCCCGATGAGCATTGCTTATAGGGCACGGACTGCTTCTTGCATCTCACTGTCGTGTCCATCCAGCTTGTCAATGTATACTGAGGCTGACCCCTTGGTCCCCAATGGCCCTTCACTCAAAAGGCTCAATCTTTCTGATTGTAACTGGAACTCTCCCATGTGGGTGAGGTTTTCCTGGTATCATTAATACAACTCTGACATTATCCACAGTGTTTTATCTTAAAGAGCTGTGTTAAACATCACACATTAGCATCACATCCGCGTTGCTGCTGCTGATGCTGCTGTTATTTTTTATTAATGCTGCCCACCCTCTATCTGATTCATTGATAATTCAGCCCCAGAATTTCTGCCTGTGCAGTCGCATTGATCCACCAGCAGAGGGTAGCATCATATCACATTCATCAGAAGAGACAAAAATATGGAGAGGGATTTTGACAGGGTTTTAGTTCATCCCCACCTCTCCATTCAAAATACCCCCCATTACAGGGGAAAGCTGCTCCTTAAACATGTGTATGTGACTCTGTGTTTGTGTGTAAGGGACTGTATGTGAGTTTGTAAAGATTTTTGTGTCTGAGCGTTCAGGTATTTGAGTGAGAAAATGTGTGTGAGCTGATGTGGGTTTGTTTGTTTCAGCGTCTGCCAGAGTGTGTGAGGGTCTAAATGTGTTCGAGAGTGTATGTGTTTGTGGTAGATGCAGTGTGAGGCCCTATGTGTGTGTGCACATGTGTATGCGCACGTGTGTGTATGTGCAAGTGTGTGTGTGGTTGCAAATGTGTATGTGAGGCTGTGAGTGTAAGATTGAGAGTGTGAGGTTGTGAGTGTGTACATGTGTAACGGCGTGCGAGAGTGCGAGTGTATGTATGAGGGTGTGTGTTGCTGCATGTGTGTTTGCCAGTGAGAGAGAGAGCGGCTGCCTGACAGTGTGGTTTGATGTGTGCACAAAACTGCATTGGAGAGTGAACTTGTGACAATGTATGAGTGTGAGAGTATTTGTGCAAATAGGTGAGAGTAAGGGCTTTGAAGATGTCCGAGTGTGTCAGCAGAGTGTGAGTGCATGTACGAAGTACAGGTGTGTGAGTGGGAGAGTATGTGTGAGTGTATGGGGTCTCTCAGAGACATATGCAAAGAGACACACACAATGAAAAATACAGTCTGACCAACCCACACACACCTACACGTATGCACACACACATAGACATATGTTTGAATAAGGCATGCTGGCTTTCATAGTGAGAGGATTTGAATACAGGAGTATCTTGCTGCAGTTAGACAGAGCCTTGGTGAGACCACACTCCTTGGGTATTATGCACAGTTTTAGTCTCCTAGTCTGAGGAAGGACAGTCTTGTTATTGAGAGAGTCTAGTGAAGGTTCACCAGACTGATTCCCAAGATGGGAGGACTGACATATGAGGAAAGACTGGATCGACTGGTTTTTATTACTCACTGGAATTTAGAAGAATGAGGGGGCATCTCATAGAAATATAAAATCCTGATGGGACTGGACAGGCTGGATGTGGGAAGAATGATCCCATGTTGGAGAAGTCCAGTAGGAGGGTTCACAGTCTAAGATAATCACATCTGGCCAGTCCGCATGGTAAAAGGCTAATGTTCGACTTAAATAGCCCAAGGCTCTCTCACTCAAAACCGATCTCTTCCCAAATCCCTGTTCATCCAGTCAGCTCTTAGCTCCCTGTCAAAATGTGTGGTGCTGGAAAAGCACAGCCGGTCAGGCAGCATCCGAGGAGCAGGAGAGTCGACTTTTTGAGCATAATTTCTTCATAAGAAATGTTGGTGGCGTTGTCCCAGTTCCCTATACCTGGGGCTCACCTCCCCCAGGTATGGAACATACCAACACACATCTTTGTGAGATTAGAGGGGAGTGTGGGAAAAAGGAACAGGTCAATAGTTTAGCCCAGGTCTAACCCTGTCTGTCCACCCACCCCCATTGCACCCAGACTTGGAATACACACAGACACAAAGCAGGAGCAGCCAGAACACACAGTTCCAGCTCACATTAACACAAGATCTTTGGACAAATTAGTGCCAGTTTATGCCACCAAAGAACACAAGATGTTTGTACTAATGTATACAAGAGTACTGCACAACTAAACACAAGATTTCTGCACAAATTTAATTAAACAAAGGTAAATATTTAGTCAGCAAGCTTAGTGATCCTGAGATTTATACAAATGATGATAATGCATTATGCAATGAACCAGGCTGGATTTACAATTTCACACAAGATTTATACAAATGGAGGGAAGATTGTTGCAGAATTGAACAGAAATTCAATTGGAGGTGTCGTGGACAGCACAGATGGTTACCACAGAGTACAACGGGATCATGACCAGATTGGCCAATGGGCCGAAGATCGGCAAATAGGATTTAATTTAGATGAATGTGGGGTGCTGCATTTTTGAAAAGCAAATCAGGGCAGAACTTATACACTTAATGGTAAGGTTCTGAGGAGTGTTGCTGAACAAAGTACAGGGTCATGGTTCCTTGAAAGTGGAATCACAGGTAGACAGGGTTGTGAAGAAGGCTTTTGGTATGCTTCCCTTTAGTGGGCAGAGCACTGAGTATAGGAGTTGCGAGGTTATATTGCAGCTGCATAGGACATTGGTTAGGCCATTACTGGAATACTGTGTGTAATTCTGGTCTCCCTGCTATAGGCAAAATGGTATGAAACTTGAAAGGGTTTAGAAAAGATTTTAAATTATGTTGCTAGGATTGGAGTTTTAAGCTGTAGAGAGAGGCTGAATAGATTGGGACTATTTTCCTTGGAGTGACCTCATAGAGTTTTTTAACATCATTAGAGGCATGGATAGGATAATTAGACAAGATCTTTTCCGTGGTGGTGGGGGAGTCCAACATTAGAGGGCATAGGTTTAGGGCCTCAAACTCCATCTGTCACACACGCGTACACACACCAACACAAGTAAACCCTCGCACACTGTGGCAGACACTGAGACAAAAACACTCACACAAAAATCACACACATTCTGTCACTCGCACACCTAAATGCTCAGGCAAAAATCATCTTACAAATTCACATACAGTCCCAAACACACAAACACAGGTTTACATAAACAAGTTTCAGGAGCAGCTCCCCCCTATAATTGGGAATATTTTGTCTGGGGAGATGGGGATGAACTAAAACACGGTCAAAGTCCCTCTCCTTGTTTCTGTCTCTTGTGATCAATGTGATGCGATGCCACCCTCTGCTGGTGGATCGATGTGACTGCACAGGCAGACAGGCTGGGACGGGATCAAGATGGGGTGCCACGGGTGGCTCAGTGGTTACCACTGCTGCCTCACAGCACCAGGATCCCAGGTTCGATTCCAGCCTCAGGTGACTGTCTGTGTGGAATTTGCATATCCTCCCTGGGTTTTCTCCAGATTCCTCCCACAATTCAAAGATGAACATGTTAGATGGATTTGCCCTGGTAAATTGCCCAACATGCTTTGGGATGCGTACATCAGGTGTATTAGATGGGGGAAATGTTGGGGAATGGGTCTTGGTGGGTTCCTCTTTGAAAGGTTGGTGTGGACTTGTTGGGCCGAAGGGCCTTTTTCCACACTGTGGGGAATTTATGATTCGATAAGAGGGAGGGGAGTGTCTGTCACAAATAACAGCAGCAACACAGATATGATGCCAGTGTGTGATATTTAACACAGCTCTTTAAAGTCAAACTCTGTGGAGAATACCAGAGTTATTCATTCTGCTCTCTCGCTGGTGCAAAAAAGCTGCACAGTTCCATGATGGCCATCAGACATAAGAAATCAGGAAAAGGTAAACAATAATCCATTGTAATCCGCATTGACCAAACTAAAACCATCAGTGGAAAGATGTGTCAGTGTTAAATCTCTTCTGGGGGTGACTAACTAATCGAGGAGGGAGAAGAACCTTTTCTCCCATTCCTGGTCCTTCACCTCCTCAGCTGACCTTATGACAGAGGAAAGGTCATTGATGAAGGAGCTGAAGAATGTTGGGCCTAGGACATTACCCTGAGAGATTCCTGCAGAGATGTCCTGGAGCTAAGATGACTGACTCTCCACAGTCACAACCACCTTCCGAGGTGTCAGGTAGGACTCTAACCAGCAGAGCGATTGACCCCTGTTACCTAATGATTCAGATTTTCCCAGTGAGCCTGACATTGGTGGTTGGCAAGTTGTTGGAGAACATCCTGAGGGAAAGGATTTACATGTATTTGGAAAGGCAAGGACTGATTAGAGATAGTCAGTATGGCTTTGTGAATGGGAAATCATGTCTAATGAACTTACTTGAGTTTTTTTTGAAGAAGTAACAAAGAAGATTGATGAGGGCAGAGCAGTAGAAGTGACCTGTATGGATTCATTAAGGCATTCAACAGCATTCCACAAGGGAGACTGGTTAACAAGGTTAGATCTCATGGAATACAGGGAGCATTAGACTTGGATACAGAACTGGCTTGAAGGTAGAAGACAGAGAGTGGTGGTGGAGGGTTGCTTTTCAGACTGGAGACCTGTGACCAGTGGTGTGCCGCAAGAATCAGTGCTGGGTCCACTGCTTTTCGTCATTTGGAGAAATGATTTGGATGTATGAGGAGGTATTAGTTAGTAAGTTTGCAGATGACACCAAAATTGGAGGTAGACTCAGTAGTGAAGAAGGTTACCCAGATTTCAACAGGATTTAGTTCAGATGGGCCAATGGGCTGAAAAGTGACAGGTGGAGTATTATTTAGAGGTGCTGCATTTTGGAAAAGCAAATCAGAGCAGGACTTATACACGTAATGATAAGGTCCTATGGAATGTTGCTGAACAAAGAGACCTTGGTGTGTAGGTTCATAGCTCCTTAGCAGGTAGATAGGATGCTGAAGAAGGTGTTTGGTATGCTTTCCTTTATTGGTCAGAGTATTGAATATAGGAATTAAGAGGTCATGTTGCGGCTGTACAGGAGATTATATCAGTTAATTTGGACTGTTGAGTGCAATTCTGTTCTCCTGCCTATCGGTAAGGGTGTCCGTGAAAGGGTTCAGAAAAGATTTACAAGCTTGTTACCAGGGTTCGATGGCTTGAGCTATAGGGAGAGGCCGAATAAACAGGGACTGTTTTCACTGGAGTATCGGAGGCTGAGAGTTGACCTTATAAATGTTTATAAAGTCATGATGGGCATTGGTAAGGTAAATAGACAAGGTCTATTCCCTGGTGCAGGGGAATCCAGAACTAGAGGGCATGAGTTTAGGGTGAGAGGGGTAAGATATAAAAGAGACCTAATAGGCAACATTTTCACACAGAGAGTGGTGCGTGTATGGAATGAGCTGTCAGAGGAAGTGGTGGAGGCTGGGACAAATACAGTATTTGAAAGGCATCTGGATGGTTACATGAAAAGGAAGTGTTTAGAGCGATATGGGCCAAATGCTGGCAAATGGGACTAGGTTAGGTTCGGATATCTGGTCAGCATGGACGAATTGGACCAAATGCTTTTTTTCCATGCTGTATATCACTATGACTCGATGACTCGAAAAGTCAAACATTCTTTTACATTTTCTGTAATAAGGAATTTAATAGGTTCCAGAAGTAATAGCCAAATACCTAATTAATTGGCAGTTAATATGGTGCAGTTGGCACATGTTACTTTAATACAGTATCCAATGTGAAAAGTCTCAAGAAAGGAGATTAGATTCTGGAAAACATCATGAAGCCACAGGGATGGACCACAAGCCTGTCCATCTCTGTTGTTTTGCTGAGGCAATGATCAATTGTGCAAAGTGCAGTTACAAAGGGATAACTCAGCTCTGCTGACTAATAGTAATCCCAGGGTTGGGGCAGGGGCAGGGGTTGCGGGTATGTGCACTTACATTCTAAATGCCAATTTAAGATAATCTGTCCCTTATTGCTGTGCCAGCTAAACAGTGTGAAGTTGTACAAAAATAAGGTTATGCTCGAATCTACCACCGGACTCCGTCTGTCATCAGAAAATACAAGATTGAGCAGGAAGCTAAACACAGGCCACAATTTGCTTTTGGAAATAGGCAAGAGGCACAGGAAGAATTGACACTTCTGAAAGATTGTTGACAGGTTGAAAATGCATCAGCAGAGAGAATTTCATTTCTTGTCTTCTTGACACTCTGTAACAATCTTCAAAAGTAAGGAGTTAATTTGTTTGAACCACGAGGTTATTCTTAACATGTGCACAAGAGGGTCAGAGATGCTGGAGGAGCAGCCATTTGCAATCGTACTCGAGTTACAACTGGATAAACCTTTGGACACTACTTCTTCCTTTTATGGCTCCAAATTCTAAACAAGACAATCTTGAAATAATTTCTGTTTGCCATCTCCATGTATCTATGAATTCACCTTAAACTTTTACAATACGGAATAGCATCTTTCTGATTCCAACTTTCAGAGATGGCCCTCAGTGAGCTCCCCCACCATTCCCTCCATTTCACTGGTGACCTGTCACTCTAATTCCCGAATCAAATGACTTGAACTCGGACACACAGATCTTCAACAGCGATAAAGCACAGTTCAAAAGTTTATTTCATTTCTGTCTCTGAGTGCAGCCTTTATTCAGTGATAGTCAGGGCTTCAAGTCTTGAACATGAGACAGAACCTGCTTCTGGTGAGTGTCTTCATTCAGTGAGAAGGAGCAGTGTGGCCCAGTGGGTTTTGGGATTGTATTTGGGATTTTCTGCTCAGTCTGCAGCATTCCAGCCCGTGGAAGCAGTGCATGGGAAAGACTCCTCTTGTGGATTACAATAGCCCTATCAACACACTGTTCCAGGCCAGTTACAGAGCTCCGAGAATTCGGAGTTAGACATTGATTAAAGGAGGAGGAACAAGAAAACAGTTTCAAGCTGATGAGGTCATCGGCATCTCTGTGTCTAATTGTGCACCACATGTTATTTTCTGCTTCATAAACCCACAAACTGCAGCTCAACCCAGTCCCCCTGCCCCACCATACAAACTGGAGAATGGGACACCTTTCTCAATAATACAGGAGTACATTCCAGAGAATACAGGCAGGTCAGTTTAACACCAGGGCTGTGTACACTTGGAATAACCTGGAGCAGATCAACACAAATCCAATTGGGGAGGGTGGGTCTGTTTCAGGAGAGTCAGTGTGGGTTTAAGATTAAACAAATGTGACTGTGCCTGATGAAAGAAAATAAAAGAAGGGACGGTTTCCAAAGTGTTTCACAAATTATTACCTGAGAGGCTGGATAAAAACTGAAGCTAATGTAATAAATAGAGAAAGAATGTATTCAGATGGAAACGTGCTGTGATCATACATCACTGCAACTGGCTGACAGCAAAGTGGAAGCCATGTTGTTTTTATTGCAATGTTCAGTATTTTATTCTTGTATTATTTAGTAAATACGATTGCGATTGACATTCAATTCCGAGAAAAAGTGTCACCATTTTCTTTGAAATGAAACTTCGATTTGGCAGAGATAGTGAGGATGATACCAGCCAACAGCATTGGGGCCCAGGCAGGCCATTATTAATATTAGTAGGAAATAGCAGAAAGTGGCGAATGGAATTGAACAGATTGAAGGCTGGAGTAATGGAGTCTGGCATAAAACACTAATGAGAGGTAACATCGACCGAACTACAGCGTAAACGCTGGTGTCACTGGAAATTTGAAATATAACCTCTGTAGGTCTGGTCGCATCTGTGATGAGAGAGCCAGAAACCAACTCTCCCACACCAGACTTTGAGCGATCAATGGCTCTCCCTAATCTGATTGGCCCTGTGCCAATTAACACTTGGCATCGATATTAATCCAGATGGCTGAGGTTTCAGCTTCTTTATCCGACACTGAGCTCCTGACAGTGACCAGGTTGAACCTTGTTTCTTGCCTGGTATATGTTGCTTATACCTACGTGGATCCTGCCCATCCCATTGCAGACTTGTCTTTAGCCCTGACCATAGAACCCTGAACCCCAGCATGGGAAGGCAACACAGCCTCCTGGACTCACGTTCAGTGCTGCAGAACAAGGTGTCGATCCATGCGATCCCCGACTACAACTCCATGGCTCTTAGTTTCTCCAACTTGATTGGTTTGCTGTTCCTCTGGTGTCACAGTCAAGTCACTCTTGCCAAAGAATGAGCCTCCTGTACTCCTGCTGTCTGGGTCCCTGTCCATACCTCACTCGTAATCACACTCTCCTGTCTCTGAGCACTGACCAAAATCAGACAATCCAACCCTCCAAGTTGTGACGGCCTTTTGGTGCAAATTATCCAACGACTCTTCCCCCCGAGCCAGGGCAGTGTCTATATGCCAACCTCCAGCCCATGTGCTGCAGCTGTGACAGATGGTTCATGCTGCTGGCCTTAATGTGTTCCAATTAACTGTTTTCTTTCTTAAATTCAATCCGTTGAATCATGGAGTCCGACAGCACAGAGACAGGGCCTTTGTCCCATACTGGTCAGTGCCGATCAAGTGCCCATCCCCGCTAATTCCATTACCCTGCACTTGGCTCACATCCTTCTAATCCTTCCCTCTCCATGTATTTGTCCAAATGGCTTTTAAATGTTGTTAATGTTCCCAACTCAAACACTGCCGCTGACAGCTCATTCCATATGCGTACCACCCTCTGTGTAAAAACGTTAACCCTCAGTTTCCTTTTTATTCTTTCCCCATTAACCTTAAAGTGATGTCCTCTAGTCCTCAATTCCCCAACCCTCCCAAAACAAGACTGTGGGTAATGACCCAATCCATGCCTGTCATGATCTTATACATCTCTACAACTCACCTCCCAACCCCTCAGTCTGCTACGCGTTACAGAATAAAGTTTGAGCTTGTCCAACCTCTCCCTATAACTCAGACCGTTGTGTTCAGGCAACATCCTTGTAAAATTCTCCTGCACTCTTTCCAGCTGAATAACATTCTTCTTACAGCAAGGTGAGCAAAACTGAACACAATACTCCAACTGCGGCCTCACTAACATCCTTTATAACTGCAACGTAACTCCCCAACTTCTATACCCCAGTTTCCTGACGGTGTCCAAAGTGTCCAAAGCCGCCTTCACTTCCCTGTCTACCTGTGAGTCTACCTCAGAACTGTGCACCTGAACTCCAAGGTCCCTCCCCCCCCACTACACTCCTTAAGGCCCTGCCATTCACCATGAAACTCCTCTCTTGATTTGACTTTCCAAAGTGCAAGATCTCACAGTTATCAATATTAAACTCTATTTGCCATTTCTCAGCCCACCCTCCCCAGATGATCAAGGTCCTGCTGCAATTTCTGATAACCTTCCTCACAGTCCATGATACAGACTATCTTAGTGTCATCTGTAAACTTGCTAATCATGTCCTTGGACATTCTCATCCAAAACATTGATATCAATAACAAACAGCAATGGGCCCAGCTCCGACCCCTGAGGCACTCCAGTCTGACAAGCATCCTTCCACTATTACTGTCTGCTTCCTGCCACCAAGCCAATTGTCTATCCAGCTCCCCCTGGATTCCAAAGGTCTTCCTGAAATCCATATGGACTATGTCTTCTGCCCTGCCCTTGTCAACTTTCCTGGTCACTTCATCAAAGAACTCTAACAAATCTGTGAGGCACGGTCTCCCATTCACAAAGCCGTGCTCACTACTCCAAATCAAACCCTGATTTTCCAAACCCATGTATTTCTTATCTCTCAGAATCTTTCCAAGTAAATTACCCACCACAGATGTTAGGCTTACTGGTCGATAGTTTACACGTTTATTTTTGTATCCCTTTTTGAATAATGGAACAATATTCGCTCCCCTCCAGACTTAAAGGACCTCACCCGTGGCTATCGATGATGCAAAAATATCAGCCAGGGTCCCTGCAATTTCTTCTATCGCCTTTTACAGTGTGTTTTTTTACGTATATATATCTGGTCAGGACCAGGAGATCCACTTTTACACTTTCTAATACATCTAACTCCTCCCCTACTGAGATATGGACTGTCCACAAGGTATCACCACTAACTTCTTCAAATTCCCAAGTCTTCAGGTCTTTCTCCATGGCCAACACAGAGGAGAAATATTCATTGAGGACCTCACCCACCTCCTGCAGTTCTCCACAGACATGACCACTTTGGTCCTTGAGGGGCACTATTCTCTCTCGAGTTAGTCTTTCCCATTTAATACACTTGAAGTACCTCTTTTCATTCGTCCTGATCATCTCAGCCCAGCCTATCTCCTGCTGTCTTTTGGGCCTCCTGATTTCCTTCTCCAATAAGCTCCTTTATCCCCTTTGTACCTCCAGGGGTCCCTTGATCCCACCTGCCTGTATCTGAGCCATCTGACATTTTTCCAGGTGAAAGCCTCAATATCACTTGTCGTTCAGGGTTCCTCATTCCTGCCAATCATGTCTTTCAAACTCACAGAAACATGACAAACCCTGGAATCTCGCAATCTCGCTTATCAAAGCCTCCCACTTGCCTGAGTTTGCTGAACCTGCAAACAAACTGCTCCAGTCAACCCCTGTAAGCTCTTGTCTTATTCCATTAAAATTCACGTTCGCCCAATTCAGAACGTGAACCGGAGGACAAGTTTGGTCCCTCTGCATAACTATTGTGAAATGAATGGGACCATGGTCACTAGTCACAAAGTGTTTCCCCACTGTTCTATGTTCTGTGTCCCCTCTGTGATCTGTCCTGCCACATTTCCCAAAAGGAGATTGAGGTTTGTCCCTTCCTGAGTAGAACCCTCGATATACTGCTTGGGGAAAGCTTCCTGAATGTACTTAACAAATTCCTCCCCACCTCAGCCCTGAACGCTATGCCATTCCCAGTCTATGATGGAAAATTAAAATCTATGTCAACCCTATTGCTCCTGCAAGTCTCCCCAGTCTCCCTGCATATTTGTTCCTTCAATTCCCGTTGGATATTTGGGGTCCAATAGTACAACCCAATATCATCACCATCCGCTTCTCATTTCTTGGCTCCACTCATAAAGCCTCACTGGATGACCCTTCAGTTATTTCATCTCTGATTACTGCTGTGATACTTGGCTTAATCAAAAATGTATCTTCCCTCCCCTCCACCCACCCTCTCTGTCCCATCTAAAGCTCCTGTACCCTGGTACGTTAATCTGCCAGTCCTGTCCCTCCCTTAGCCATGTTTCTGTAACGGGTACAATCTACCAGCCTCACGTACCTATCCACTCCCTGAGTTCATCAGCCTTCCCGGTCAGCCCTCTTGCATGGAAGTAGATGCAATTTAATCCAATATGTATTCCTCGCTCCCTGTCATGTTCCAGTCTGACCTGTCTCTTCAAATTCCTCTTTCTGATTCCTGTATCTGCTTGAGCCTCACATTTACCTCCCTGCTGTTGAGGATCCCACCCCCCTGCCAATCTAGTTTATACCCTCCCTTGGAGCATGAGCAAACCTGGCTGCCAAGATATTGGTCCCCTTCCAGTTCAGATGTAACCCGTCCCTCTTAGACAGGTCACCACTGCCCAGAAAAGATCCTAATGATCTCCAACTCTGAATCCCTGCCCCTTGCACCAATTCTTTAGCAACACATCCATCTGCCGTATCCTCCTGTCCTTCCCCTCACTAGCACGTGGCATTGGAAGTAATCAGGAGATTATCACCAATGAGCTCTTGGTTTTTAACGCTCTTCCTTGCGCTCTATAATCATTCTGCAGGACCTCATCCCTACTTCTACTTCTGTTATTTGTGCCAACGTGAACAATAACTTCTGGCTGCACACCTTACCCCTTGAGAACATTCTGCAGCCACTCTGAGACATCCTGGACCCTGGTGCCTGGGAGACAACACACCATCCTGGATTCCCATCAGCACCCACAGAATCCCCTGTCTCTGTCCCCCTAACTATCGAGTGTGCTATCACTAAGGTCCTGTTTCCCTTTCCCGTTTCCCGCTCTGCCCCAGAGCTAGTGGGATTGCCACCGACCAGGATACTGCTGCTTTCCCCTGAACGGGAACACACCTACCCCACCCGCCCCCAACAGGTTCCCAAACGGGATACTTGTTTGCGAGGGGAATGGCCACAGCGGATTCCTGCCCTAACTGCCATCTCAGCTGCTGTCAGACTGAAACGGAATGTTAAAAGGACGTTACCGGAGCTTCCCTGGATTTTTTACTGAGCCGCTGCTCTCTGAAACCTCCCGAAACAAAGCCTTACTGCTCACACTGCTGCCAACACATTGTCCAACAGCACAGCTCTCTCCCCCCACTCCTTATATGCTTTAGTTAGAGAGGGAGGGAAGGAGGGGGCATAAATCTGAGGGAGGGAGCAAACATTTTCGGGGGAAGCAGGGCATTACGAGGCTGCGGGGATTGCAGAAACAGATCACGGGGGAAGGAAACTTGGGTGAGAGAGGGAACACAGGGATGATGGGATAAAGAGAACATGGGGGAGGGGAGACAGACAGCAGGGGGAGGGGGCAAAGGAGATCACAGGGAGGGGACATTGTGGGGAAGAGAGAGCAAGCTGGGAGGGGGAAGAGTGTGTGAGTGGGGGAGAGGAAGGCAGGGGAAGCTGAGAAAGAGCGCGCAAAGAGGGGGAGAAAGGACAGCGTGGGGAGGGGGAAGGAGAGTGTTGGGAGGACGGAAAGGAGAGTGTGGGGAGGGGGAAAGGAGAGTGTGGGGAAGGGGAAAGGAGAGTGTGGGGAGGGGGAAAGTACAGTGTGGAGTTGGGGAGAAAGGAGAGTGGGAGGAGAGGAGAGTGTGTGGGGGGAATGGAGAGAGTGGGGATGGTGAACGAAGAAGGTAGGGAGAGGGGAAGGACAGTGTGCGAAGGGGAAATGTAGCAGCCCCCTTGATGCTAAAACATTGGTGGTCATGGACAGCTATATCCCCAACAACTTCCCCATCAAACAAAGGAGAGCCCAGACAGAAAGGCAGTGGGTCTTGCTACACATAGAAACCAACAGGAAGAAGCCACCCAAACAAAGAACAAGAACAAAGAACAAAGACAATTTACAGCCCAGGAACAGGCCCTTCGGCCCTCCAAGCCTGAGCCGATCCAAATCCACTGTCTAAACAACTCCGAAGCATCTGTATCCCTCTGCTCCCCACCTACTCATGTATCTGTCCAGACACATCTTAAATGAATCTATCGTACCTGCCTCTACTACCTCTGCTGGCAACGCATTCCAGGCACCTACTTCCCTGTGTGTAAAATACTTTCCATGTGTATCCCCCTTAAACATTTCACCTCTCACCTTGAACAGATGACCTCTCGTCTTTGAGTCCCTCACCCTGAGAAAAAATTTATCTATATCCACCATGTCTGTAACCTTCATGATTTTGTAAACCTCAATCAGGTCCCCCCTCAATCTCCTTTTTTCTAATGAAAATTAACCGAACCTACTCAACCTCTCTTCATAGCTAGCACCTTCCATACCAGGCAACATCCTCGTAACCCCTCTCTGCACCCTCTCCAAAGCGTCCACATCCTTTTGGTAATGTGGCCACCAGAACTGTACACAGTATTCTAAATGCAGAGGAAACAAAGTATTGTACAATTTTAAAATGACCTGCTAGCTCTTATACTCAATACCCCGTCCAATGAAGGCAAGCATACCATATGCCTTCTTGACCACTCTATCCACCTGTGCAGCCACTTTCACGGTACAATGGACCTGAACTCCCAGATCTCTCTGCTCATCATCTTTTCCCAAGGCTCTTCTGTTTACAGTCTAGTTTGCTCTAGAATTAGACTTCCCAAAATGCATCACCTCATATTTGCCTGGATTGAACACCATCTGACACTTCTCCGCCCAACTCTCCAGTCTATCTATATTTTCCTGTATTCTTTGACAGTCCCCTGTGCTTTCTGCTACTCCACCAATCATCGTTTAATCTGCAAACTTATTGAACAGACCAACAATGCCTTCTTCCAGATCATTTATGTACATCACCATCAACAGTGGCCCGGCACTGATCCCTGTGGAACAGAACAGTCACCTTTCTCCATTTCGAGAATCTCCCTTCAACTACTAGTCTCTATCTCCTGTCGCTCAACCAGTTCTTTGTCCACTTAGTGAGAACACCCTGCACACCATGTGACTTCACTTTCTCCATTTGTTTACCACAGGGAACCTCATCAAATGCCTTATTATATATGACATCGACAGCCTTTCCTTCATCTATCAACTTGGTCACTTCTTCAAAGAACTCTATTAAGTTGGTAAGGCATGATCTCCCCCACACAAAACCATGTTGCTTATCACTGATAAGCCCATTATTTTTCAAATATAAATAGATTTTATCCCTCAGTACCTTCTCCAGTAACTTCCCCACCTCTGACGTCAGGCTCACTGGTCTGTAGTTATCTGGAATATCCCTACTACACTTCATGCACAGGGGGACAACATGAGCACTCTCCTGTCCTCCGGCACTTCTCCTGTGTTAAGAATGTGACAAAGCTATCTGTTAGGGCCCCAGCTATTTCCTCTCTCGCCTCCCTCAGCAACCTGGGATAGATCTCATCTGGTCCTTTGGGATTTGTCCACCTTAATGTCCTTGAGCCTACCCAACACTTTTTCCATCCTTACATCAACGTGATCCAGAGTAAATAAACTTCTGCCTTTCATCTCAAAATTCATCATGTCCCTCTCCTCATTGAATACTGATGCAAAGTAATCATGGAGAATCTCACCCATTTTCTCAGGTTCGACACACAACCTTCCTTCCTTATGCTTTAGTGGACCAACTCTTTCTCTCGATACCCTCTTGCTTCTTATACATGAAGAAAAGGCCTTGGGAATCTCCTTAATTATGCTCGCTAAAGTTATTTCATGAGCCCATTTAGCCCATTTGATTCCTCATTTAAGATTGGTCCCACCCTCCTGATATTCCTCCAAGGCCCATTCTGTTCTTCGCTGCCTGGACCTTATGGATGCTTTCCTTTTCCTCTTGGCTAGTCGCACGATTTCTCCTGTCATCCACAGTTCACGAATCTTGCCTTTTCTATCCTTTGTTTTCAAAGAGGCATGCCTATCCTACACTATCTTCAACCTATCTTTGAAAACCTCCCACACAGCAAATGTGGACTTCCCATCAAATAGCTGCTCCCAATCCTCATTTCCCAGCTCCTGTCAAATTTTGATATAATTGGCCTAGGCCCAGTTTCATACTTTTCCCTCAGGACCACTCTCATCTATGTCTATGATTGACAGAGATTCAGACAATTAACGGATTCTCCGGATTGGTCCGAACTATAGAACGTTATGAAAAACCATCGACCAAGGCACAAAAACAGGGTTCACCTGCAGACGGTTTTCTTAAATCTTCAGGAGGCGTTCTGAGGAGACCAGCACGGCAAGGGTCAGAGACCAGCTGACCAACCAGAGACCAGCTGATCACCCAGAGAGAGAGAGTGAGGGAGAGAGAAACCAGCTTCACAGACCAGAGACAGAGAGAGACACATATATAGAGAGAGAGAGAGAGAGAGAGTCAGAGAGTAAGAGAAGGAGAGAGAGACAGATAGAGACAGAGACAGTGAGAGAGATAGAGTGAGAGAGAGGGAGGGTCAGACGGACAGAGATAGAGCGAGAGAGATAGAGAGACAGAAAGATAGAGAGAAAGACAGAGAGAGTGAGAGGCAGAGAGAGAGAGACTGCGTATATCTCCAAGCGACTCAGGACTTAAAGTGCCAGTAGGATTACAGATAGCATGCCTGTAATTAAAGGGTATTGTAACATGTTTCCTGATAAAGAAGGGACTGTGTATATTGGGATTGGCTCATGTTTGTACTGATTTGACCGTTTCAGTATTGGTGACAGCTGGGCACATTCATTCAGATCATTCCCGTTGGAGTTGTCGAACTTGTTTTAAGGAGGAATTGGACAACATCTTCATCTCTGGAATTTTCACATGAAATTCCACTGAGCTGTTTCCAAAGCAATTATATCCTAAAATTGTTTGCAAACTCCAGCTGAGATTGTTGTCCTGCCTTCTACACTTGCAGCAACACTCCCAGACCCTTATACTCTATTCTGTTCATAATAAATGCCAAAACTACATTTGCCTTCCTTGTTGGCCGCAGTAGATGCAATGATCAGAGGGAGGTCAGTGAAGTGTCTGATGGACAGTGAGAGTAAGAGGGAGGTCAGTGATGTATCTGATATACAGTGACAGTGAGGGGGAGGTCAGTAATGTACACATTCAGTGTGTGAGAAGAATCAGTGAGTGAAATGTTCTTGTTTAAAGTGGGCAGCTGCTACCCGAGAGGACAGAAGGACAGCTCAGAGACATATTTTCACACTTGGAATGAACTATCTCGATGCCGCATCAGTTGAAATAATTGTCAAAAATCACACAACACCAGGTTCTAGTCCAACAGGTTGAACGTGTCCACCCCAGTCCCACACCAGCACCTTTGCATCATGAAATAGGGTGTGATCTCGGGATGGGGCTCATGGTGTTTGAGTGGACAGTGTTATTGCTGGTAGATTCCAGTTTCTGCTTTTGTTATTTCATTATCACGTAACCCCCCTCTGTAATCAGGATTACACTTGTTATTGTAATGGGTTTGTTCATTTCCAGAAATGTGTAAAACAGCAACAAAGCCGAGCAATGCTGTCACCTCGATCTCCCCAAGGAGCTCCCACACAGTATAAGGCAGCGTCTCTGGGAATGCATCAGCTCAGAGTCTCAAACAAGGAGCTTGTCAGCTGCCTGAAGGGACAGATCACCTCACACAGAAAAATGCTTCGACCAATTGATCACGTGCAGAAAGTGTTCTACACCATCCTTGCTTTTACTGGCATCCCAGGTATGGCGCTATGACAATTGAACTTGTTTTAATCTGCTGCTGATCTGCTCTCTGGTTTTACCGTTTGAACAATAACGTCTCCAGCTCACTGACTGGTCACCCTTATCCAGGCACCGGGACAGTGACAGCAATTCACTGAGCAGCATTCTCGGTACAATCCTACACTGACAGAGACTCCCAACCTCACTGCTGCTGCAGCATTTTCTGTTCTCAGTGTTGTGTCATCTGTTCCAGTTTGATACGGCTTCAAGGTATGAGGAGAGATCAGGCAGGTTAGTTCTGAAGAAGGGTCACTCGACCCGAACTCTGTGCTCTCTCCCACAGATGCTCTAGACCTGCTGCGCTTCTTCTGATTTCATTATGTAAATGAAGCCAGGTTGATGGAGAATTTTGAAGGTTAAGGGATGATCTGAGTGAAGTCCAACAAAATATTAAAAGGAAAACATGAACTATTTCTACTGGTTGCAGATTTAGAACAAAGGATCATCGTCTGTGAATGGGGCTGAGAGCGCTCAGGAGAGATGTCAGAAAGCTCTTCTGTGCACAGAGGGTGGGAAAGGTTT
This sequence comes from Hemiscyllium ocellatum, assembly GCF_020745735.1. Lineage (NCBI taxonomy): Eukaryota > Metazoa > Chordata > Chondrichthyes > Orectolobiformes > Hemiscylliidae > Hemiscyllium > Hemiscyllium ocellatum. The sequence continues at coordinate 14,190,594 of NC_083444.1, forward strand.
GGAACTCTCTTACACACACACAGTCATGGATGCTGCATCAGTTGGGAATTTTCAATCTCAGATTGTTTTTTTTTGGCAAAGCAAAGGAATTGAAGAATTTGCGCCTTGTTCTGATTTGTAAAGCCTCATCTACCATCGCTTCCCGAAATTCTCTCCTCACACTCTTTGGTCAGGAGATTGAAATTTTGACAGATTGCCCTCCTGGTCCCTCCACATTGAGATGTTGCTGGGTAGATTTACAGTATACATATTACAGTAAACCTAAAACTCCCACATTGTCATTAAGGGAGTCCTGCATGCTCTGCTGTACTGCCCTTGTTTAAGATATATGGTGTAGATGTGTTTGAAATCTCACACAGGTTCTGGTGACCTGTTTTATAATCCTGCCATGGCTCCGATCAGGATTAAGTCCAAAGACAGGATCAGGGGATAACTGTTTCTCTGGAGAAGGGAAGAGTTCGGATTATTGACAGTCCAATTGTTAGTCCTATAACTGAATTGGGATTGAGGATTCTAATGGGGTTCTGTACCTTACCATGCAACCAAAGAAAATCATAGACGTCCTTCTGCTCTCCTTGGAGGAGTTATGAGCTCAATATCTGTCTAAAATCTAGAATCCCGAGACTGACTGGGCTGGAGGACAATCTGGAGTGAATGTTTAAGTCTGATACTCAAACTCACTCACACCCAACCACTCCCAGTCACACAGTGCATGGGAATTTGTTGGTAAAACCTTGTTGTTGCTCTCTGGAATGGGTAGGGGGTATTTCTGATCAATAATTTGTTGTTTCTTTTCTCATTTGTCTCCCACAGTAAATTTGCTAGCAGTTACAGTCCTTTCTAGGCAAAACTGTGGTGTTTCCCGTTGCACTACCCGTTACCTGGTGTTTATGGCAGCTGCCGATCTGATGGTCATTATTACTGATATTATACTGAGGAGATTACCTTTCTATTATTACCTGCAGACTTTCCTGGACATCACTCCTGTGTGCAGTATTATTGGGGCACTGTGTCGTGCAGCCACGGACTGCTCTGTCTGGTTCACCGTCACTTTCTCCTTTGACCGATTTGTGACCATTTGTTGTCAGAAGCTGAGAACAAAATATTGCACTGAGAAAGCTGCGACTGTGGTTCTGGCAACAACCTGCACCCTGTTCTGTCTGAAAAATATCCCCTTCTATTTTCAATATGAGCCTATGAAGATAATCAACAATGTGCCATTCTATTGTAAAACAAAGCTAAGCTACTATACTGAGACTTGGTGGGTGGTATTAGATTGGCTCGATACAGTTTTAACCCCTTTACTGCCATTCGCTTTAATTCTGTTGCTCAATGCTCTGACAGTCAGACACATTTTAGTGACCAGTCGAGTCCGGAAGAGGCTGAAGGGTGAGAGCAAAGGAGAGAATCACAGAGACCCAGAGATGAAGAGCAGAAGGAAGGCTGTGATTTTGCTCTTCACCATCTCTGGGAACTTCATCCTCCTGTGGTTAACCTACGTTGTAGATTTCTTATATTATGTCATTCGAGGACTCAATTCTGTTGATTACTCGCCTTTTCTAGATCACTTCAGTGCAGTTGGTTACATGCTGCAGAACCTAAGCTGTTGCACAAACACATTTATTTATGCAGCAACATTGTCTCAGTTCAGAGCGAAGATCAGTAACGCAGTAAAATACCTGGTTACATGGATTCCTTGTGTTGTGAATAAATAAAACTCCTCAGTGAAGCACACAGGAGGGTCCTATTCTTTCAGACCATGATTTTTTGTTTTGATTCACTCAGAAAATATGGATATCACTGACCGAGTCTGTATTTATTCCTCATCCCAAATTGCCCCTGAGAAGGTACTGCTGAGCTGCCTTTAACACTGATGAAATGACAGTATATTTCTTAATCAGGATGGTGAGTGACTTGGAGGGAAATTCGGAGATGGTGATGTTCCCATCTACCTATTCCCCTTGTCCTTCTGGGTGGAAGTCGCTGTGGGTTTGAAAGGTACTGTCTGAGGATCTTTGGTGAATTTCTGCAGTGCACCTTGTGGATGGTAAACACTGCTGCTACTGAGCTTCAGTGGTGGAGGGAGGGGATGTCTGGGGATGTGGTGCCAAGTCAAGTGGGCTGCTTTATCCTGGATGGTGTTGATCTTCTTGAGTGTTTGTTGGAGCTACATCCATCCAGGCAAGTGGAGAGTTTTCCATCACATCCTGACAGAGAATCCTTATCCCAGTGCAGGGAGAGAGTTGAGCTGGGAACCTATGGATTCCCGATGGTAGCACAATCCAAAGAAACTATCAGTGGAAAAGGCATTTCCTGCTGGATAACACCTATCAGCTTGGAACCCTCTTTAAGTCTCCATCAAAACCAAACCCTTGAAGGTTTCTGATATAATTAAGTAGAGCAGTTAATCTGAAAATGTTTCACTCTTCAATACATCGTCTCATTCCACAGATCCCATACTAATGTCACAAACAGCCACCTATGAGCTGTCTCGATGAGAGAAATGGTGACATGACAATGTCAGAACCATCTCACCAAACATTTTTTCATGCAACAACATTGTCTGGCTTCAGAGTGAAATTCAGAAATGGAGTAAAATATCTAGTTATATGAATTCCTCATATTATGAATAAATAAAACTTATACATGATAACAAATGGCTGGCCTTCCTATTTTTCCAGCATCAGGCTGCTGAATTCCAATGGGTTGCTACTCCAATACAGTCCCAAATAGAAATTTCCTGTCATGGGGTGATGAGTCAAAGTCATGGAATGAAGCCCCCTTGTGACGAAAGTGATACAATACCACCCTCTGCTAGCCTCCACACAACACTGTGGAGGGTGGTCAAGGGAATAAACCCTCTAACCTTCAGTCAGAGAGGGACAGAGGGAGGGCAGAAGCTCACAGCACATTCAAACTGACAGCAACATGCACACCCACAGTGACACAGACAGGCACACACATCCAGACACACACACACACAGTGATACACACAGACAGTGACATGTATATGCGCACAGTGACACACACTGACACACACAGACAGCCAGACACACACACACACACACGCACAGTGACACACACACACACACACACACACACACACACAGACACACACACATGCTCACAGACATTTTCAAGGCCAGTGTGGAAAATACTTCAATTGGACTGAGGTCCCTCATTGTGTACCACACTCTTAGAGAAATGTTTTGCTTCTCTGCTATTTGGAAATGATTTGTCTGTGAGCAGTATTTTTGACATTTTTCAAATTAAGTAGAGTTTCCACTGCAATTGTATCCAGGCACCTCTGAGTGAACCATTGCTTGAGGAAACAGCGTGAATTTTATAGCACTTCATGCAGCTTACAATATTTTATGACTTACTCTCACACGTTCTAAGTGAGAATGGATTCAAAGCTGGAAGGAAGAGCAGCACTGGGCATGTTCATCTTCTTCTCCTCATATCTCAGTGACAACATCACAAGGGATGGATAAAACTGTTCTCTGTCTCCAAAGACATTCTTAGAAGAACCAAACAAATATGCAAGAAATTCATAGACTGTGATGTTTTCACCAAAACAAAACCTGCATGTTGTGCAGAGAGCCCAGCAGACAGTAGCATTGTATCACTCTCATACAAGAGGGACAGACAGAGAAAGAGAGAGAGGAAAGTTGGGATTCCCTCCGCAAAACAATGAAGACCCCATTAGACAGACAGAGACATAGAAATACAATAAAAATAAAGGCACACTGATACATTCCCAGGCTGAAGGAAACTCCAGGAGAGGGGTCTGCCTGTCACTGGAGAGAGGGAGTTTGAGAACCCATCGAGAGAGAGAGAGAGCAAGCCGGGACAAACAATATCACCCCTTCAGTTTGTCCCTGTCTTAACTCCTGTTTATCCCTGTCTGATTTTTCCACTTTGTCTCTCTCACTCCCTGTCCTTCTCTCCCTCTCTCTGTCCCATTCCTGTCCTTGTCTCCCTCTCTCCTTCCCCCTCCCTGTCTGTCTCACCCTCTCTTGTCCCCCATCTCTGTCACTGTCATGTCATGGACAGACCGCCAAACAGTAGTCAGGAGCTGGAGCACTCGATACACCAGGAGATAGAAAAGATGTGTAAGAGAGGCAAAGTTACAATGATCATGATGGATTTCAACCTGCAGGTGGACTGGGAAAATCACGTTGGTAGTGGATCCCAAGAAAAGGAATTTCTGGAATGTCTATGAGATGGCTTTTGGGGCAGCTTGTGGTGGAGCCCACTAGACCAGGCAATACTGGATTTAGTGCTGCACAATGAGGCAGACTTGATAAGGGAGCTTAACGTGAAGGAACCCTTACGGGGCAGTGACCACAATATGATTGAATTTACTCTGCAGTTTGAGAGGGAGAAGATAGAATCTGAGGTAATGGTATTCCAACAGAATACAGGCATTTAAAGAGGCATGAGGGAGGAGCTGGGTAGAATTGACTGGGAGAGGAGCCGAGCAGGAAAGACAGTGGAACAGCAATATCAGGGGATTCTGGGAGTAATTCAGGAGACTCAGCAATGATTCATCCCGAGGAATAAGAAGCATTGTACAGGGAGGATGAGGCAGCCATGGCTGACTGGGGAAGTCAGGGATAATATAAAAGCAAAAGAGAAAGCATAGAATGTGGGGAAGAACAGTGGGAAACCAGAGAATTGGGAAGCTTACAAAGACCAACGGAGTGCAACCAAAAATGAAATAAGGAGAGAGAAGTTTAAATAGGACGGTAGGAGCTGCCCTCTTTAAACAAGAACATTTCACTCACTGGTTGAAACATGATTCTTCTCGCACAGTGAGTGTGTATATTACTGCGAGGTCAGCATTTATTCCCCATTCTCAATTTCCCAGGATCTGGAGTCACATGAAGGGACAAGTGAGGAGAACACACTGCCTCTCCTGAGGGAAGCGGGCTCAGCGAACTATATGGGCTTCCAACAATGGAGACATGAGTGAGCATTTTAATTCCAAACTGGAATGAATTTTAAACTTCAGCAGCTGCCGTGGTGGATTCAAATCCACACCCACAGACCATTAAGCTCAAGCTCACAAGAGGAGTCCACTGCAAATATGACCATGCTGCAGTCTGTCCAGCTTGCAATTGCGGATTGGGACGTGAACCCAAATCAGCACCCCACATCACTTCAACATATCACACAGATTGACTGTCTGCATTTCATCAAAGTCAAATTCAGGCAATCATTTAAACTGAATAAAAACACAGTACTCAAACCAATGCAGCTCATCTGAATATCAATAGTGGAAAGTATTCAATCACATACTGACAGAGAGTCCTAAAGTTAGCGCCAGCATTGAGAGTATAGCTGGGAACCTGTTGATTCCCCATCACAGCACAATCAAAAGGAATAATCTAGGGAAATGTAATTTCTTACTGATCAATTCCGATCAGCTTGCTACCTTCTGTGAGTCTCCAGCAAAATCAAATCTTTTGGAGGGTTCTGATGAAATTCAGTAGAATATTTCATTTGAAATTGTTCCACTATTAAACACAGTATCAACAGACCCCACATTAATGTCACAAACAGCCAACAACATGCCGTTATGATGTGAAATATTGTGGGAGGTGATTGTGTGAGATTATCAGAACCTACCCACTGAACATTTATTTCTGCAGCAACCTTGTCTAGATTCAGACTGAAGTTCAGTCTGAAGTAACGCAGTAAAATACCTTGTTAAATGAATTCTCTACATTATTAATGATAGCAAAGGACTGGGATCCCTTTTATTCAACATAAAGCTTCCCGGTTCCAATGGGCTGCTACTCCAATGTAGTCCTAAACAGACATTTGCTATCACGGGTGATGAGACAAAATAATGCAATAAAGCTCCTTGTAATTAAAGTGATTCCCTTTCTTGGCCTCCAACGCCACTGCACAGGGGGACGGTGGGGTGGTGGTGAGGATGGAGGGTGAAAATCTTCAAGGATTCAGTCAGAGAGGGACCGCAGCAGCTCACACCACCATTCAAACTGACAGCACCATCAACACGCACAGTGACAAGCACACACACACATGCACACACACTCACCTGCAACGTGGAAATGATTTCTCTTTGTGCAGTAATCCTGACATTATACACATTAAATTGAGTGTTTCCACTGCAATTGTTTCAGGCACCTCCAAGTGAACCGTTTTGTGAGGAGACAGTGAGCTTTACTTTGCATTTCCTGCAGCTTGCAGTGTTTTCTGATGGACTCTCATAAATTCGAAGTGAGAAAGGTTTCAAAGATTGGGAGATAAGAAAAGCACTGGGCATGCTCATCTCCTTCTCCTCAAATCTCAGAGACGACATTGCAAGGGATCAGGCAAAACTACTCCCTCTCGCGTGCACACTCTTGCACGTGCACTCACTTGCACACACACTCTTTGCCCACACACGCTCTCTCTCGTGTGCCTACACTCTCTCTTGCACATGCACAAAACACTACATAGGACAAACAGGAAGACAGCTAACAACCCGCATCCATGAACACCAACTAGCCGCGAAAACGACACGACCACCTATCCTTAGTAGCCACACACACAGACGACAAACAACATGAATTCAACTGGGACAACACTACTGTTATAGCGCAAGCCAAACAGAGAACAGCCAGGGAATTCCGAGAGGCATGGCACTCATCCACTGATTCTATTAACAAACACATCGACCTGGACCCAATATACCGGCCACTGCAGCGGACAGCAACTGACAACTGGAAGCGGCAGAGACAAGCCACTATAAATGCCGAAGGAAACATGACAGAAGCGCATCACAGGAGGCTCCCACACTGAGGATGTCACCTAGACAGGGAACGAAACATTTGCAACAAAAACTCCCAGCTCGGCGAACAGAACCACAACACGTTGTTTTTTAGGTGACTGGAGTGATGTTCAGTGATACTTTTAATACTTTGGATAAAACAATTTAAACAAGTTCAATTTTATATTATCAGTTCACTGGTTCTATATTAAGGAAGAGATCATGTCAGTTCTGGTTAACTCCTCTCATTACCAAATGGATACCAAAAGCTTATCGTGAAGAAACTTCCTCTAGAAGGTAAAACATTTTGACTGGATTTGATTCTGACTATTTGATTTGAAAGCTGCGATTTATATTTGAAATCTGGGAACATTTTATTTGCTGACAGTTCTAAGCTGACAATTGCAGGGGTTCTAATTATTTTTAAAAATTGGAGTAACAAAAAAAGTTTCAAAACTTGAACGAAACTGGACAAAATCAAGATCTCTCCCATTTCAAATCAAGACTTACATTTATCTTACAATTATTGGCGGTTCAATTTCTCACCTTAATCATGCCAGAAAATGTTAAATGTTGTCAAAAAGAGTATGCAGGCCACAATAGATGTTTCCATCATGATACAGGTAACAGCACCTTTCAAAGAAGTGAGCAAATAAGAAGGCATGTGGACACATTAAATCTCATGTGCCATTTGTTGGAGATGAGCACATGTAGGATAGCATTTCAATGCAATAAAAAAGGGTATCCCTGTGTTCAGAGATGCTTATTACCATTTTTTTGGAATCAGATGTTAAAAGGTCATCAAATCTGCCTTTCCAGTGTACAATAAGTGAGGACGAGTTGGAGAGATATTCTGATAGCCATGAATTCAAACAACACCGCTGAAATAGAATGTTTGCACCTATATCTCATTGCCATCTATGGAACCTGCTGTATTGGTCAGTGAAGTTTCCAAAAGGTAATATTTGAAATAAAAGTAACAAATTAAAAAAAATTTGGGGTTTTGCTATAGATGAACATAATGGATTAAAATATATCTTTTCAATATCACGTTGATTTCAAGGTTTAAATATTTTCAGAATTGGATCCCAGTTCAAATGATTATTTTACTTTACAAAAATATATTGATCCTTTCGCTAGCTTTGTTTGTGGTATTTGGTAATTGTGACGACCCAGAATTCAAGTAATGCAGTTTATGTTAACAAAGATTTCTGCAGTCAGAATTTTGCATAGATGTAAATTATACATGTACATTGCTTAAGTTAATGTTTAAACTGCTGTTACAATGTTTTTAAATATAACTCACCACCTTAAACACTGTTGAAACTAGTTCAAAATTTATCAAATATACTAATAATTAACCTTGAAAGTAGCCTGGGAAATTGTATTGTGACTTGTATCAGTGAAATGGTAAATTATCTGCAGACTTAGTCACAAGTTTTAATATTTTAAATTTCATTGCACAGTACAGTATGAGATTTGTTCACTGATAAACATTTATCCCCTCTCCCTTCATGAAATCTTTCACACTGTAATGATCAACACTGATTGGTCTAATATATTTAACACCTTCCAAAATCTAATTTAGGGTTGTTTGATGAGCTGTCATTGAGAAAATGTTTTGGGTTATTTGAATAAGGTCAATCATTCTGAAGCTTTTGAGAGATCTAATTCTGGTTACAAACTCAAATTGGTTGGATCTCTTTTGTTGCAACTAATCTGGCAATCCAGGTTTTGGAAACCAGGTTTCTTTATTGTGAGCATGTCCATTTGATCATAAACTTAATGATTTTGCAATCCACTGATTCAATTAAAAGCATAAAATCATTATATTGTCAGCTGTATTAATTGATTGCATGTCATCTAATGTAGATTTTTGTGGAAAGATGGGATTATTAACCGATTAAATCTGAATGCTGGAAGTAAAGAGAATTGGGTTTTGATTATTTTTTTGAAAAAGCATATCTTTTCCCTTCATTATGTATAAAAATGTACTGTTTGTCAATCAAACGACACAAAAAAACAACTTCTTCATCCAGGAAAAAGGAATCATCCAGGTAAACCACCTGTTAAACAATAGCTTCATCCAGACACAGAACTGATCACAGAATGTCTTGTGATATTTCGTAACATATGAACATTTCCCACCTGCAGCACTTTATAGGATCAAGACTTTCAGTGGGAAATACATGGCCATATAGTAATTGGATTTGATAATTAAATCTTGTCGAGTCACGTTAATTTGGTTCTTTTGTGATTAGCGATGCTCAAGATTAAAAAAAACATTTTATATACAACTTAACCAATAGGATGCTATAATTACATGGAACATGTAACGTTACAGCGCAGTACAAGCCCTTTGGCCGTCGATGGTGCGCCAACCTGTGATATTAATCTGATACCCATCTAACCTGCACTGTTCCATTGTTATCCATATGTATGTCCAATGCCCATTTAAATGCCTTTAATGTCAGTGAGTCTGCTATGGTTGCAGGCAGTGCGTTCTATGCACTGACTATTCTCTGAGTGAAGAAACTACCCCAAATCTCTGTACTATATCTATCACCATTCAATTTAAAGCCATGTCCTCTCGTGTTAGCCTTCAGCATCTGAGGAAAAAGGCTCTCACTGTCCACCCTATCTAACCTTATGATCATCTTATACATCTCGATTAAGTCACATCTCAACCTTCTTCTCTCCAATGAAAAAAGCATCAGTTTCCTCAGCCTTTTCTCGTAAGACCTTCTGTCCATACCAACATCCCAGTAAATCTCCTCTGAACCCTTTCGAAAGCTTCCACACCCTTTTTCTAATGCGGTGACCAGAATTGCATGCAACGCTCCAGGTGTGTCTTTACATATTTGAGATGTGGGAGGCTTTCAAAGATAAGTTAAAGATAGTGCAGGACAAGCCTGTCCCATTGAAGGCAATGGATAGGAAGGGCAAGATTCATGAACCGTGGTTGACAGGAGAAATTGTACGACCAGCCACGAGGAAAAGGGAAGCATACAGAAGGTCAAGGCAGCGAAGAACAGAACGGGCCCTGGAAGAATATCGGAAGAGTTGGAGAAGTCTTAAATGTGGAATCAAGCCGGTTAAAAGAGGTCAAGAAATAGCTTTAGCGCATAGAATAAAGGAGAATCCCAAAGCATTTTGCTTTTATATTAGAAGCAAGTGGGTAACTAGAGAAAGGATTGGTCCATTAAAGGATAACAAAGGAAGGCTGTATGTCGAAGCTGAGAGAATGGGTCAGATTCTGAATGATTACTTTGCATCAGTGTTCACTGAAGAGAGAAACATGATAAATGTTGAGATTAGAAATAAAAGTTTGGTTAGTCTAGATCACGTTGACATAAGTAGAGAAGATGCCTTGAGTAGGCTAAAGGTTATTAAGATGGACAAATTCCCAGGACCGGATGGGATTTATCCCAGGCTGCTGTGGGAGGCAAGAGAGGAAATAGCTGGGGCCCTAACAGATATCTTTGTGGCATCCTTAAACACAGGTGAGGTTCCAGAGGACAGGAAGGTTGCTCATGTTGTCCACTTGTACAGGAAGGGAGAAGGGATATTCTCTGTAACTACAGACCAGTGAGCCTGACGTCAGAGTTGGAAAGTTGCTGGAGAAGGACTGAGGGATAGGATCTATTTATATTTAGAAAAGAATGGGCTTATCAGTATTAGGCAACTTGGTTTTGTACGGGGGGGATCGTGCCTTACCAACTTAATAGAGTTCTTTGAGGACGTGACCAAGTTGATAGATGAAAGAAGGGCTGTTGATGTCATATATATGGACTTTAGTAAGGTGTTTGATAAGGTTCCCCATGGTAGACTAATGGAGAAAGTGAAGTCATATGGTGTGCAAGATGTTCTAGCTAGGTGGATAAATAACTGGTTGAGCAACAGGAGACAGAGAGTAGTAGTTGAAGGGAGTTTCTCGAAATGGAGAAAGGTGACCAGTGGTGTTCCACAGGGGTCAGTGTTGGGGCCACTGTTATTTGTAATATACATAAATGATCTGGAAGAGGGCACTGTTGGTAAGATCAGTAAGTTTGCATATGACACGGAGATTGGTGGAGTAGCAGAAAGCATAAGGAACTGTCAGAGAATACGGGAGAATATTGATAGACTGGAGAATTCGGTGGAAAAGTGACAGATGGATTCCAATCCAGACAAATGTGAGGTGATGCATTTAGACAAGTCTAATTCTTGAACCAATTATACAATGAATGGAAGTGATTTGGGAAAAGTTGATGGGCAGAGAGATCTGGGAGTGCGGGTCCATTGTACCCTGAAGGCTGCTGCACAGGTGGATAGAGTAGTCAAGAGGGCATAGAGTATGTTTGCCTTCATTGGCTGGGGTATTGAGTATAAGAGCTGGCAAATCATGTTAACATTGTACAAGACATTGGTTCAGCCGCATTTAGAATATTGTGCACAGTTCTGGTCGCCACATTGCCAAAAGATGTGGATGCTTTGGAGATGGTGTAGAGAATGTTCTCGAGGATGTTGTCTGGTATGGAAGGTGCTAGCTGTGAAGACAGGTTGAGTAGGATAGGTTTATTTTCATTAGAAAAAAGGAGATTGAGGGGGGACTTGATTGAGGTTTATAAAATCAAGAAGGGTATAGACAGAATGGATAGAGACAAGCTTTTTCCCAGGGTGAAGGGCTCAATAACGAGTGGTCACGCATTCTAGGTGAGAGGTGGAAGGTTTGTGGTGGTTACATGCGGCAAATGCTTCACACAGAGGGTGGTGGGCGTTTGCAACGTGTTGTAGCAGAGGTGGTAGAGGCAGGCACGATAGATTCATTTAAGATGCTTCTGGATAAATACATGAGTAGGTGGGGAGTAGAGGGATACAGATGCTTAGGAATTGACCGACAGGTTTAGACAGTACATTTGGATCGGCTCAGGATTGGAGGGCCGAAGGGCCTGTTCCTGGGCTGTAAATTTTCTTTGTTCTTTACTAGTGTCTTGTACAGCTAAAGCATGGCATCGTGGCTCAATGTCCCTAACAATGAACACCAACAAACAATATGCCTTCTTAACAATCCCATCAACCTGGTGGCAAATGTACAATGAGAATCGTATAATTATTTTTAAACCGCACTCTTTATTGATCTACAAATTATTAGCCAAGGAAGGTAAATGCTAGAAATGTATTGTCATGTGTGTGTAATTAGAAATAACTTGTTTTTATTCTCATATGCTGTCATTCTTATACTTTTCAGTTCATCTTAATATATTTAGTTTATTTAATGAATATAACAGTATATTTGTTTTAGAAACAAATTGGTCATATAGTTGGAGCAGTGAGGTGGTGACATTGACGGAAAAAAACATGCTCTGGTTGTTAATAGACATTGTTTACAGACACATGGAAAGACAGGCAACATTTTAGTCTGGAAACCCATCTACAATTCCTGACAAAGGGCAATAAAATGTTGGTAATGTATTGTCCTGTTTATGTTTACCAGCATGCCAGCTTGCTCGCCAGCTGATTGACCATTTGAGTTTTGGGAATTCCTGTACAGGCTGCAGGAAGAGGTAGATCTAATCTGTGATCCTGGGGATCAGGTGGGTGTCTCAGACAATCCTTGAACCCAGAAAAATTGGTTTCTAACTGTGGAGGGTTGGATTTGATGGGGAAGTCAAAGTAAGGCTAAAATCAGAAAAATGACCCAGCAGCAACTGAGACACTTGGCACGGGAAGGTCCATCCAGCCCTGACTACGTTCATCACTAAGAGTGGATCAATATCCTATAATCCCTCAATAAAGCGTTTCAATAGAACTGCAACAGATGGAATGTAGCAGCTAAAGGCTCAAGCCCCATTGGGGATGGGTAATATCTGCTGATCTTGCTGGCAATGCTCCTATTCCATGAAAGAATGAAAAAGGCAAATGTGTCAACATTGTGATTAACTGGGCTCAGAATAGTCAAGCAATGCCCTCACTTTTTCAAATGGATAACTTGCAACTAACATTGCAGACACCTCCATTATCACTTATGTGTATCCTATTCCCCTGGCAGAACAGACATACCAAAAACGGATGCTCAGTAGTTCCACCCTGCGAAAGAGGCAGCTGGACAGTCGTGGCCATGGAACCATATTTTAAGTGCATCGATTTTATCATCCCATAACGTATAATCTCCAAGTAATGCCTAATATGTGAATCTGATTAAGCCAAATGAATTTATAATTCACAAGCTCAGTCAGTTTTTAAATCACTCAGGGATCAACTAGAATCATGCAAGGCAGCCTGATAACAGTTTACAAAATGATGAGGGCCAATCACCGAGGCATGGCTGTTTCCTCTCGATGCAAGAATTAATGAGTGGGCAAAATCTAATTGGAGCCACACGTAGAGTGCTCTGCTGTAACCTGCATTTCCTTAACGGGAAGTCTCTGTGATGTGAATGACGATTTGGGGACACTGTTTCTAAAGCACGAACTTTTAAAACATTACATGTTGGCTGTAATGCGATTACATTGCCGTCAATTTAAACGCTGTTTCGAAAGCAGAGGTTTTCTGCAAAACCATGAAACTGCTTAGGATACGGGGGTGGGGGATGCTCTGAAAGTATCAACGGCCAAATTTATTAGACTATTGCTGGCTCTGCCGCATGCAAGAAAAAAGTATAAGAGTGAGAATGCCATTGCAGTTGGTGAAGTGGTCCATTGTGAAGAAATTAGATAGGCATTTCTGTGGCTACAAATGAGATTCAAGAATGATATGTTACCTCGTGGGTGCTAGGGTCAATGATGTCTCAGAGGGGCTAAAAGACATCCTGGAGTGGGAGGGGAAAGAGCCAGTTATCAGGATACACATTAGTACCAATGAGATAAGAAATAAAAGGGGATGAGATTCGAAAAGCAGGATATAGTGAGTTACAATGTAAGTTACAAAGTAGGCCTCAACGTTAGTCAGAGTAGAAATCACAGGATTTATCAGATGAGTATATGGGTGGAGATATGTTGGACAAAGGGAAAAGATTTCAGATTCACGGACATGGTTCTGGACAAGGTGGGACTACTACAGGTTGGATGGGTTGCATCTGGACGGCACTGGAACTGAGATCCCGGAGGAGTGTTCGTCAGTGTGATTGGAGAGGGTTTAAACTAAAATGGCAGGGTGATGGGTACCAACTTTGAATGCAATTTACCAAATTTCCTTCGATTCCATGGACTCTTACCTTGCTATTAGTCTCCTGTGCAAGACCACCATCAAAAAGCTTGCAGTGTTCCAAGAAAACTGTCTCATAAACATTGCCTTCGTCTGCGCATCTGGTCAGTTCTTTGAAAAGTGTAATCAGATTTGTCAGACATGAGCAACCCTTCACAAAACCATGCTGACTGTTCTTGGTTAATCCCTGCCTCTCCAAATGCACACTGATTCTATCGCTCAGAATTTCTTCCAATAGTTTCCCCATCACTAAGGTTAGAATGACTGGCCAAGAGTTCTCTGATTTATGTCTTGCTAAATGTTTGAATCAAGGTACCACACCGACTGCCCTCCAGTCCTCTGGAATCTTTTGAAGTGTAAGCTGTACTGTAACAGTGCTCTTGCACTGTAGGTAAATGAGAGATGCTGCTACTGAGAAATGTCTCCAGGTTGCAGGTAAAATAGAGAGCAGGTATTCATATAACTTATATGCAAAATTATTCTCTCTTTATCAGTGAGGTGAATATATATTATGGATGACAGTTATAACGTATTCACTTACATTGATAACGCTTTTTTCATCATTAATTCCACAAATGGAAATTGTGGTTTTGGAAATTATGACCATTGAGGGCTGGAGTTTTGCTTACAAGTGGGTATTTTGCATATATGTCCATCTCTGGAGAACAAGTGACCCAAATGAATTCTCATTCTGTGATGGTGGATGTTTTAGATGATGGGTCTGCTGCCTCAGACATAAATCAGAAGTGGCCACCCTCTGAGAGAAAACAAATGCCCTCACCTCTGTCGTCAATGAGTGACCCCTTATTTTTAAATGATGACCCCATAATTCTGGCTTTTCCAAGTAGAAGAAGTACCTTTTCGCGTGGTCAACTTCTCTCAGGATCTCATGTGCTTCATTTAAGTCGTCTCTGACTCTTTCAAACTCTACACGATACAGGCCTAGCATGCCCACACTTTCCTTATAAGGCAATCCGCTCATTCCAAGTATTACTCTCATAAACCTACTCAGCTTCCAACATATTAACTTAACGATGGAGATCAGTACTGTACACAACAGTACATATGTGGGGTCTTACCAAGATCCTATACAACTGAAGCATAACGTCCCTCCTGGATGCAGGTTCATTTTCAGACGTTTCATTACCATACCAGGTGACATCTTCAATGAGCCTCCGGACGAAACACTGCTAATGTTTCCTGCTTTCTATTTATACATTTGGGTATCTTTAGGTCTGTGATGTAATTTATGTGGTGATGACATTTATAATTACGTTGTTATTTCCTGTTCTTTTTCTCAGGGGGTGGTAAATGGGGTCCAATTCAATGCGTTTCTTGACAGAGTTCCAGTTGGAATACCATACTTCTACGAAATCTCGTGTGTGTCTCTGTTTGGCTGTCCTAGGATGGATATGTTGTCCCAGTCAAAGTGGTTTCCTTCCTTATCTGTATGTAAGGATACTAGTGAGAGTGGGTCATGTCGTTTTGTGGCTAGTTGATATTCATGTATCCTGGTGGATAGTTTTCTGCCTGTTTGTCCAATGTAGAGTTTGATACAGTTCTTGCACGGTATATTGTAAATGACATTAGTTTTGCTTGTTGTCTATATAAGGTCTTTCAAGTTCATTAGCTGCAGTTTTCATGCGTTGGTGGGTTTGTGGGCTACTATGACGCCAAGGGGCCTGAGTAGTCTGGCGGTCATTTCTGAGATATCTTTGATGTAGGGGAGAGTGGCTAAAGTTTCTGGACACATGTTGTTTGCTTGAGGGCTTGCCCCTCATAATTTTGTAAACCTCTATAAGATTACCCCTCAGCCTCCGACACTCCAGGGAAAACAGACCCAGCCTGTTCAACCTCTCCCTGCAGCTCAGATCCTCAAACCCTGGCAAAATCCTTGTAAATCTTTTCTGAACCATTTCAAGTTTTGCAACATCTTTGGCCTAACCAATGTCCTGTACAGCTGCAACATGACCTCTCCACAACAATCGGTGCTGGGCCCTCTACTTTTTGTCATTTACGTAAATTATTTGGATACGAGCATAAGAGGTACAGTTTGTAAGTTTGCAGATGACACCTAAATTGGAGGTGTAGTGAACAGCGAAGAGGGTTACCTCAGATTACAACAGGATCTGGACCAGATGGGCCAATGGGTTGAGAAGTGGCAGATGGAGTTTAATTCAGATAAATGTGAGGTGCTTCATTTTGGGAAAGCAATTCTTAGCAGGACTTATATACTTAATGGTCAGATCCTAGGGAGTATTGCTGAACAAAAAGACCTTGGAGTGCAGGTTCATAGCTCCTTGAAAGTGGAGTCACTAGATCAAGTTTTGCACCTTCTCTAGTATGGACATCCACATACTGAAACAGAAAATTGCCTTGTACACACTTAAGAAGTTCCTTTCCATCTAAACCTTTAACACTATGGCAGTCCCAGTCGGTGTTTGGAAAGTTAAAATCCCCTACCACAACTACCCTATTATTCTTACAGATAGCTGAGATCTCCTCACAAGTTTGTTTCTCAATTTCCCTCTGACTCTTGGAGGATCTATAATACAATCCCAATAATGTGATCATCTCGTTCTTATTTCTCAGTTCCACCCAAATAACTTCCCTGGGTGTATTTCCAGGAATATCCTCCCTCAGCACAGCTGTAATGCTATCCCTTATCAAAAATGCCACTCCCCCTCTTCTCTTACCTCCCTTTCTATCCTTCCTGTAGCATTTGTATTCTGGAACATTAAGCCGCCAGTCCTGCCCATCCCTGAAACATGTTTCTGTAATTGCTATGATATCCAAGTCCCATGTTCCTCACCATCTCCTGAGTTCATCTGCCTTCCCTGTTAGGCCCTTTGCATTGAAATAAATTTAGTTAAATTTATTAGTCCTACCTTGTCCCTGCCTGCCCTGGCTGTTTGACTCACTTATGTTCTCAGCTGTACCCGTCACAGATCGATCTTTTTCCTCACTATCTCATTGTATCCCACCCCCACCCCCAACCTCACCCGACTTGTTTAAATCCTCCCAAGCAGTTGTAGCAAATTTCCCTGCCAATATATCAGTCCCTTTCCAATTTAGGTGCAATCCGTCCTTCTTGCACAGGTCATTTCTACCCCAAAAGAGATTCCAATGATCCAAAAATGTGAATCCTTCTCCCATACATGCTCCTCAGCCATGCATTCATCTGCTCTATCCTCCGAGTCCTGCCCTCACTAGCTTGTAGCACTGGGAGTAATCCAGATATTACTATCCTTGAGGACCTCCTTTTTAAATTTCTGTCTAACTCGCTGTAATCTCCCTTCAGGATCTCAAAGTTTTCCCTTCCTATATCGTTCTGACGCAAGAATATTGTTACATTCCTGTGGAAGAAAATTTGGCACACTCTGCGTGGCAGCCATTTTATCACATACCTGGTCTCTCAAGTTAAAGCACAGATTGCTGATGTACTATTTTGAAGAAGTACTGTCATAACTATTTTGTTAAAATAACCTTGCAACTGCCTAAGATTCCGCAATCCTCTCCAGAAATCAGACTAATTCTGCTTTCATAATGATGTCTGGCTCATTCAGTGGCAATAACAGGGGTTGACCGTTGACGTCACCAGACTCTATGACTTCTGTGACTAACAGTCATCCCCCCACACCTAAAATGCGATATAACCTGTAACCTTTCATATTACCTTGGATTACTCCTGCCTCACTTTATGAAGCACAACATACTCCCCATGGCCATGTAATAAAGACTTTTGGTACTCAAGGTCCAACTCCAGAAAATTTCTTCAACAACTCCAGATACCTTCTAATGAAGTAATGTTGGCAGTTTAACTTCTCAGCTGAAAAGTGTGGCACTAGAAAAGCACAGCAGGTCAGGAAGTATCTGAGGAGCAAGAGAGCCGATGTTTCAGGCATAAACCTTTCATCAGGAATGTCAGGAGGTGGGGAATGATAAATAGGAGATAAATAGGAGGGGGATGAGGTTGTTGGGGCTGGGGTGAAGTAACTTGGAAGGTGATAGGTAGATACAGGTGTGGGGTGATGTTGACAGGTCGGAGTGGAGTTTGGAGCGGATTGGTGGGAAGCAAGATAGACACGTGGGAAATTTCAAGAGGGTGGTGCCGAGTTAGAGGGTTGGATCTGGGATGAGTTGGGAGGCGAGGACATGAGGAAACTGGTGAAGTCGACATTGATGCCATGTGATTGGAGGATCCCAAGGCGGAAGATGAGGCCTTCTTCCTCCAGGCGTCGGGTGCCTTGGATTTTGACTATGGAGGAGGCCCAGGGCTCGCATGTCCTTGGTGAAGTGGGAGGCAGAATTGAAATGTTCAGCCACAGGGCGTGGGGTTGTTTGATGCGTGGGTCCTAGAGATGTTCCCTGAAATGTTCCTCATGTTGGCGTCCTGACTCCCAACATAGAGAGCAACGGACACAGTAAATGAGGTGTTTGGATGTTCAGGAAAATCTCTGCCAGATGTGAAAGGATCTTCTACCGCCAAATTCTAGCCACCTGACAAGGTTCACATCTTTAAAGGTATAGGGCTGTGAATGTCTGACTTAAAAATGGTCATACTTATGAGCACGGTTTTATGCAGGGCTCCAACTTTTAAGATGCCACATACGAACATCTCCTGTGCTTATGAACAGTTCCTTTATATTGCACTGCATTGTGTTCTGAATTGCACAGAGATTGACTTGTGAACACATTCACACCCCCTGGTGCCTGTCATGTCTGTGTTTTCAATATTGGAATTGAATGAGGACCTACATTAGAAATTGGAGTAGGCCATTCAGCCCCTCCAACCTGTGGGACCATTCAATAAAATCTGCTTGTAACTTCAATGCACAGTTCTGCTGACCCACAACAACTGGTAGAACTGAAAGAACATGAAGATTATAATTTCTTTTATGGTGTCATTGGTCACAGCTCTACAGCAGTCTTTCACATAACCTGAGCTAATATTAACAATGTACTAGTCCTCCCCAGTCACAATTAGTGCTGGTCTATTTATCAGTTACTATTGCAGGATCCCACAGTCACTATGTTGTCACTGTTAATCTTCACCTACCCTCACCGTTTTAATTCAGTCTCTGTCTTAATTCATTTGGGTCTCTTTTATTATCTTGAATGAGAACTCAAAATGGCTGGTGTTGCTCTCCCTGGAATAGGAAGGGTCAGCATAGAAATGAGTGACATTGGAAATGGCGAAGGTCTCTGACAGTGAGGACATGGAGAAACTGTTCCCATGGCCAGGAGTGTTAACAAAGAAATGACACAGATCGTGGTAATTGACAGAGCTTATACAGGAAGGATGAGTTATGTTAAATGATCAAAGTGTGACAATGATGAGACTTTAAGAGGTGTATATTGTCCTGTCTTTTTTAGGAAGAAGAATTGAGACAGGGATGTCAAGTTGTCTGCTCAAAGCCAATAAAAAAAATGTCTGAGTCCTTTTTTTTAAGTTGAACAATAGAAGCAGCCTGAATGGGTGGTGTCAAGCTCCCATAGGATCAGGGTTTTTAGTTTTTGCATTCGGCAGAAGCTAGGCATGGAAGCACTAATTCATTTTCCAGCTACAGTTAAAACCTGGGGTTCACTTCCTGTTTCTGGCACTGCATGTGAGGTGACCGATTTTACTGAAGCTGTCTTTACCAAGGCTGTGTTTGTGGGATGCTATCATATTGTAACAGTTAATTAGAAGTAGTCAATGCATAGAATTATATTGAACATTTCATCAGAGTCGCAGTTCAGCTAATTCTCCTGTAAAGCACACAAAACAATAGTTTTCACTGTATCTCTGGACATGTGACAACAATAAATCAGATCAAAGTCAATGATTTCAGCTGTGGCCTCACCAAGGTCGTGTCCAATTGCAGCAAACCATCCCTGCTGTTTTACATGAATCCTCTCGCTATGAAGGCCAATATACCATTCCCTTTCTTCACTGCCTGCTGCAACTGCCTGCTTTCCTTCAGTGACTGGTGTACAAGGGCCCCCAGGTCTCAAACCGCTCTCTTTCGGAATCGATCACCTTTAAAATCAGAATCTGCCTTCCTATGTTTGCTCCTAAAGTGGATTATTTCTAAAGCTTGCCCAGAAGCTTTTACAGTCAGTTCCCTGTAAGCTTCTTCCTCAACTCTATTCCACCCCTCCCCTTCATCAATCCTTTTCCCCTCCTTTGCCCAAATCTAACTTGCTCCCAATCCTCAGGAACACTAAGGGAATTCAGGGCGGGGAGGTGCTGAGGAACATATCGAAATGTAAGACTGAGGCAGATGATTTCAGCTAGTGGAAAGCAAGCTTCAAGGTGGCCAAGGATCCCTGCTGTTCCCATTTCACATTGTCACAGTCTGAATTGCACAAAATAAGTTTGAAATGTGACGAAGGAATTGACTGATGAATGTTCCTTAGCCGTAGTTGCCCATGGGACATTTAGACAGACACATAAACAGGCAGGGAATAGCGGGATACTCACTATGCACAGGCAAATGGCATTAATTTAGAACGGGATGGTGGTCGGCACAGACATGTTGGGCCGAATGGCCTGTTCCTGTGCCGTGTTGTTCCGCGCTCCATGTTTGAGTATCTCATTGGGCCGTTCCCGAAGGCAGTTAATAGTTAACTCCATTGTTTTAACTTGGGGTTGAAGTCACGTGAGAGTGAAGTATTGGTCAGATCATTGGCGTCACCTCAGTCCCCATCTCCGTTCTCCTTTTTAGATTAGACTTACAGTGTGGAAACAGGCCCTTCGGCCCACAAGTCCACACCGACCCGCCGAAGCGCAACCCACCCATACCCCCACATTTACCCCTTACCTAACACTACGGGCAATTTTAGCTTAGCCAATTCACCTGACCCGCACATCTTTGGACTGTGGGAGGAAACCGGAGCACCCGGAGGAAACCCACGCAGACACGGGGAGAACGTGCAAACTCCACACAGTCAGTCGCCTGAGTCGGGAATTGAACCCGGGTCTACAGGCGCTGTGAGGTAGCAGTGCTAACCACTGTGCCACCGTGCCGCCCACAAATGTAGTGGGATCCTTTACCTCAGCTGGAGAGGCCAGCTCATTCCATCCAGGTTAGATATCAATATTAGAAGTTGGTTTCTTGTGGAAGATGCAGCATTTTGATTCACACTGATCTGTTCCTCACTCCCTTGTTCCAGCCCACCCCAACACATCACCCCTCAGTGGCAGGCATCTTGCTCAAGGGAGAAAATTAAACAAAATAATTTAATCCCATCAGCATCCAGAGTGGACTGGATTGAAACAGTCCCCGTTTGTAAAGAAATGATGCTGAATTAAAACAAGGGAGTAAGGGATGCCGTAAATTTGAAATAGCAATGTCAAATTCGAGGAAAAGTTCTCAGTAGTTCAGGCAGTTCCCTGTGATAACTGAAAGATTTCACACTTTAGCTCTTGGCCTTTCATCTGGGCTGGGGAAGCGTTCGGAATGGGATAGGTTTCAAACAAGGGGTGGATGTGATCAGGACAATAGGATATCTGAGACAGGGTCAAGGAAGGGAGTCGGCCGACAGAAAAGGTTGGCTTCCAATGTCTCAGGCAGTGGGGCAACGGAGCATCAAAAACACAATAAAAAGAGAACGGGAAAATGTCCCCAGGATAGGTGTGTAATTGTGGGAAAGGCAACAAGACAAGACAAGTGGAAAGGTGCACAAGGAACAAAGCAAACTGGGCTCACAACATGAGCATCAATGAACTCAATGCTGACTCCAGAGGATTGCGATATGCCTCAGCAAAAGACAGGCCGTTATTTCTCCTGAGGCTGACCTGAACTGAACGCACAACCTTCTGATCTGGAGCCTGACCCCTGACCAATCCTCAACGGATCCATGATTTCACCCTCACTGACCTCTACCTGACCCTGACTAACCTCGGACTGATGTGTGTGTGGTCCTCGTTGTCTCTGACTCCTCACTGACATCTGTCTGACCCTTCACTCAGCCTTGACGGACTCACACTGAAGCCTGACTGACAATAATCCCCTCCAATCCCCTCACCATCCTGACATGGAAATATATTGCCGTTCCTTCACTGTCATTGGGTCAATATCCTGGAATGCCCTCCCTGATGACATTGAGGGGTCTACCTGAGGCACTCTAACACATGCACACACAGGAACAATTACTGACACACATGCACCAACAAAAGGACTATCACCAACACTCGATGGGTCTCTGTGTGTATATATGTTTCTGTCTCTGTCTGTGTGTGACTCACTGTCTCTGTCTGACGATCTGAGTGTGAGTGTATCTCAGTGTGTGACTCAATGTGTGTCTCGATGTCGATGTGCCTCTCTCTGTCTGTATCTCTGTGCAATGGGCTCTCTATTGTATCGGGTGTTATATCCATGAAATGGGGTTAACCTCCCTCTATCTGTCTCTCTGTATATTCTTCTATTTAATTTGATATGATGCTGTTGGTGTTGTTGATGTATGTGTGTGGGCCCACCTCTGCCTGCAATGGGACATCGTTTATATGGCACGCCGAAAAGTGTGACACTGAAAAAGCACAGCAGGATCAGGCAGCACCATTGGGAAGAACACAGAATTTCATTGATTATGTGATCATTTAGCTCTGTCCATCACTTGTTGTGTACACAGGTAGCCCTGTTTTGTAGTTTCACCGGGTTGTCCCTTCATATCTTGATATTCGGTGTTACTCTTTACACTCTTTAATGAACCAGGGTCGAACCTCTGGGTTGATGGTAATGGTCGAGTGGAAGATATACAGTCAGAGATTTATACAGCACGGAAACAGATCCTTTGGTTCACTTTAGCCATGCTGACCAGACATCTCAACCAGATGTAGTCCCATTTATTAACAGGTCTCCATTTTCCTGTAAATCCTTTCTACGCATGTTCCCCTCCAGATGCCTTTTAAAAGTTGTAATTGTACTCACTTCCATCTCTTCCTCTGGCAGCCTGTTTCATAAATGCACCACCTTCTGTGTAAAACGGTTGCCCCTCAGGTCCCTTTTAAATCTTTCCCCTCTCACCTTAAACCTATGCTTTCTAATTTTGGATCTCCAACCTTCGGAAAAAGATTTTGGCTATTCATTCAATCAATGCCCCGCCTGATTTTATGAATGTCGATAAGATTATCCTTCAGGTTCCGGCAATTCAGGGGAAAAAAAGCTCCAGCTTCTCCCTCTACCTCAATCCTCACCCCTTGCGCGTCAGATACGTCGGGCAGATTGTCTGTGAGTCATGCACAGTGTGTTTCTGTTGCTGCTGTTGTCCTACTGAACCTCATGGACACTGAGCTATGAGTTGCTCGATCTGTTTGAAGTCTCCTCACTTTAGCACAGAGATAGTGCCACACAATTTGATGCAGTGCCTATAAAATGTGGCAGGCAGATTGGTGACAATGCAGTCAATGATGTTTCTTTTCCCATTTGTTGGTCCCCTCACCCCCTGCTCCAGCCCCAGTCCCGCAGCTGTGTCCTTTTGGACTGTTCCCAGCTCAGTCAGCAGGTGGAGATGCTGAGCCTCTCTTGGTGATGGACAGTGAAGCCTCCCACACAGAGCCCATTCTCTGTACTTTCCATCTTCAACGTTGTGTTCAAATACAGAAACTCAAAAATGTTTCCATACCTGTGTTTAACCTAATTCCATGAGGCTTCATGGGATCTGGCAGCAATGTAGAGCACTTCCAGGGCACACCCCTCTTGATCATATCCCACGGAGCTGTTACCTCTGCTGCCTCTGTCCTGCCTGTGGGACAGGGTCTGCCCTGAGATGATCATAGTGTTCTGGACATTGTCTGTAAAGTGGGATTGTGTGAACGTGACTATGTTTGATTATTGCTGGATTATGTGAGAAGTATACAATAAAGATTTAACATCTCTGTATTTCTTTGAATCTTAAAAAAAATCAAGTCAAACCTTATTTTTCTTTTGCAGTTGAAGATGATTTAATTATTGTTTACTTCAACAGTCAGAGCACATACCTAATTATTGCTCAATTTAATAACTGTAGTACCCCGCTGATTATTGCTCAGTTCAATAACTTCGCAGCAAACAGCTGATTCATATTCAGTGGAGTAAACACACTACCTTTACACTGCCATATCTATAATAAGTAACAGCCTTAATTCCAATTTACTCTTGCTAGACCACACTGACACTCCCAGTACAATGGGACTGGCTCCTAAATTTGTCCTGACGGCTTCCAAACTGGATCTGGACAGATATTCAAACATTTCTTCAAAAAAGACAACTTAGAAATGTCCCTGAACGAGGGGGAAGTGCATGAAGCAGATTAGCCAATGGACTAGCACAAGGCTCAATGCAATTTTCACCATTCATACAAAAGACCTGCCACTGACCATGTCTCACAGGGTCGGCTGTTCTGACAACCGTGAGTGCGCCACATAAGCTCCGTAATTCTGTGACCTCAACCAGGTCCTTTTTAACATGTTCCAAAGTTAATGGAATACTGCATCACATGGTGTCTTACATTGAATCTCTCATCAACCATGTCCAGTGCATATCAGCTTCACAACACCAGTGTCCAAACCGAGTTGTGCATCTTCATTGATGGTTGACATTATCCCAGCCAACATTCTTGTGTGTCACTTGATTCAGAAATTTTATGCAGATGTTTTCAATATTGTACTGACCATTAACAGCAAAGTCTCATCCTTAAAGATGATAAATGCTTTAATCAAAATCTCTTGATTATCCAAGAAACAAATCCACTCATTTATTTCGTTCAACTTTTCGGCTGAAATCTAATGAAAGCACAGTGCACAAATGATGAATGTGTTTATTGCGCCCAGGATCAAATGATTATTTAACCGAAGCACTTTAAAAATCTCCAACTATTTTTCCCTTGAATACAAACGTCCCACACCTTTTAATTTTCATGGGAACAATTGTTTCCAAATTGTTTCCAACTTATCTTCAGTCCAAATATGAGTACATATTAAATTCTATCTATCTCATGTGAGTAATCTGGTGTATGAATGACAGTATCCGTGTGATGCTATGTACTTGCCTGTGCCTCTGAAAGACTGACTGATTGTTCCAAAAAGCATCTCGCTTCAGCTGTTCACAACAACCGAGGGATGGCTTGCACCCAACCACCTGACACTCACATTTATGTGGCATGAATGCTAATTGCCACTTTTGATTCCAAGCCTGGATATTGCCCAGGTCTCACTGCACTTGGATATGGAGTGCTTCAGTCTCTGAGTATTCGCAAATGCTGCTGAACACTGTGTAATCATTAGCCAACATTCCCATGTCTGACTCTATGATGGAGAGATTCATTGATGGAGCTACTGAAGATGTTCAGTACTGAAGATCCTGCAGAGATGTCCCGCAGTGGTGATGAATGACCTTCAAAAACCACAGCGTTCTCCCTTTCTGCCAGGGACAACTCCAACCAGCGGAGAGTTTCCAATGATTTCCATTCACTCCAGTCTTGTTCAAGCTCCCTGACATCACACTTGGCCTAATGCAACCTTGATGTTAAGCCCAGTCAGACTCACCCTACCTCAGGAATTCACCTCTTTCTGTCCATGTTTGAACCAAGGCTGTAATGAGGTCAGGAGCTGAGTGGCCCTGGGTGATCCCAAACTGGGTGTCACAGAGCAGGTTGTTGTGAAACAGGTGTTGTTTCACAGCACAGTTGATGAAACTTCCCACGTAGTTTAATGATCAAGATCATATTAATGGAGCAGTAATTCGACGGGTTGGCTTTGTCCTGCTTTTTATGCACAGCACATACCAGGACAAATGTCCACTCCATCAGGGAGGTGCCGGTGTTGTAGCTCAGCAGGAACTGCTTGACTAGGGGCTGCAGCATGTTCTGGAGCACATGCCATTTGTCCCATTGCTGGAACGTTGGCAGGGCCCCAGCCATTCCCCGCTAGATGAGGCCCAGATGGATCAACCCATCAGCATCTCTGTTTGAAGGTTTCTGTGAACGGGTTTAGCCCTATGTTTGCGCTAGTATATTGGCTTCCCCATTGTTGATTATTGGAGATATTTGTGGAGCTTTCTCCTGCAATGAGTTGTTTAATTGTTCACCATCATTCACGACTGAATACGGCAGCACCGCAGGGTTTGGATCAAATTTATTGATTGTTGAATTACTTCGTTCTGTCTCTCACACTCTGCTCCTGCATGTGGCGAGTGTGTTGGTGAAGACCATGGCTTGGGTATTATTATGGAGTAGGCGGAGAATGGTGACAGAATTTTGTGGGCGCCCAAACTTGAGGAAGATATCCCATAATCGCTCACAGTCAACAGGGTGGAAGGCCTTTGTGAGATTGAAAAAGTATTTGTGGCTGTTGACTGCTCTCTGCTTGGATTTGTCACACATTGCAAATCCTGGCCATTCTGCCCCTTGATGGGCAGAAGCTGCACTGAGCCTCGGGGAGGAGCTCTTCAGCTACTGGGAGGAGGAGACTGAGGAGGATTCTGACGATGACCTTTCCCATGGTGGACAGCGGGGAAATCTCTGTACAGTCGGACCTGATCCTTTCTTGAAGATGGTCACACTTATGGTCTCCTTGATATCTCCCAGCATTCTCCGTTCATTCCATTCACAGGTGATGAGGTCGTGGATTCATGCCAAGAATCTCCTGCTGACCCTCCCCACCCACTACCTAGGTTTCTTAGTCATCATCAGGTCGTCTGTGAGGAGCTTCCTGAGAAACACTTCCTTCAGTGGGATAGTGATGGTTCGAGGCTGATGTGGAATGATTTTTTTGTCTCGGTCCATTGAGTCTAGATTCAGTGCAGAGGCACTCATGGCTGTGATGTACTGCTACTGTCCCGGGATCTGTCGGAGAATTATGAGGCGCTCATTTACCCCACACGGGGATTTGTTGAGACCTCTGACCAGTTTGTTTCTTATGGTGAAGCTGATCCCATTGAGACACTTTTCCAGAAGAAAACCTTCACCTTGTTCTTTAAAGTAGCTTTCTCCTCACTACGGTGATGTCAATGTTGTAGTGC
Source organism: Hemiscyllium ocellatum (assembly GCF_020745735.1). Taxonomy (NCBI): domain Eukaryota; kingdom Metazoa; phylum Chordata; class Chondrichthyes; order Orectolobiformes; family Hemiscylliidae; genus Hemiscyllium; species Hemiscyllium ocellatum. Next base: position 14,217,546 of record NC_083444.1, read on the forward strand.
TGGGCGATAGCAGCAGGGTAACATTCAGGTCTATTGTTGTTGGTGTTATCCATCGGGTTCCTGATATTCAGGCTACCTCATTTATTTGTGGGTGGGGCAGTGTTGGGATGGAAGCTGCCTGATTGTGGATTCCTTTAATGTGGAGTGGTGACTACACACCAACCACCACATGATCCCTACGGAGAGAGGTCAGGACCCAATGGCAGGGCAAATCTGAGACAACTGAAGCCAGGCTCTCGTTTAGGGCCCTGTTGGTCCTGTTTAAACTGGCACAAGATAGAGAGTGCTTTTGTTAGCTCAACATTTTGCGGGGAAGCATGAGGCCTTTGATGAAGCTATGTCACTGCTTTTTCCTGTTCCTGAAATATCCTCTCAGGAATTCAGGGACAAACCTATTTGACCTTCTCAAAGAATATCCGACACAGTTTCTCAGCTCTGTAATTTCTGAGCATGCTCTGTCTGCCAAGACAACACAAGGAACTGCACGTGTCATGGGCATTGCCAAGAGTATCCAAAACACAGCATTTAGTCAGTGTCAAAACTGCAGAAGCAATCTTTATTTAAATTCAAGAACAAAAAAAATCATTGGATGAAATATGTTATTTCAAAAAGACAGCTTCTTCAGAATGTGTGCTTATAACTGAGTGCGTCTATGTGTGTATGTGGGTGTGGGTGTGCATGTGTGTATGTGTAGGTGTATGCGTGTGTGCGTGTGCATGTGTGTGTGAGTGTATATTTATAGCCAGAACAGAAACATGGCTAAAGGATGCACAGGGCTAGCAGCCGAATGTGCCAGGGTACAGGTGCTTTAGGTGGGTCAGAGGGGGTTGAAGGAGGAGAGGGGGAGTTACATTTTTGATGAAGGTGAGCACCACAGCAGTAATCCGAGATGAAATAACTGAAGGTTCATCCAGTGAGGCTTTGTGGGTGGAGCCAAGAAATAAGGGGATGGTGATGTTATTGGCGTTGTATTATTGGATACGAAAGAGTCAATGTGAATTTGACGAGCAAGTATGCAGGGACACTGGAGAGACTTTCAGGAGCAATAGGGTTGTCATTGTAGGGTATTGAATTTTCCAAACATAGACTGAGACTACGATGATGTCAATGTTGTAGTGCTGGGCGATAGCAGCAGGGTAACATTCAGGTCTATTGTTGTTAATGTTATCCATCAGGTTCCTGACATTCCAGCTCCCTCATTCATTTGGGGGTGGGGCTTGGTTGGGATGCCACCTGGAGCTGCCATAGCATTCAGGGCTTTGTTGGGGTGGAATTTGTTAAGTGTATTCAGGAAATTTTCCTCTAGCAGTATATGGAGGTTTCGTACGTGAAAGGAGCTAAACTCGACCTTTTCTGTAACCCTTGATTTCACTACGGATCAAGAATCTATCTATCACAAATTTAAATGGACACAAAGACTCTGCCCCTATAGCTCTCTGGGGCAAGGTGTTCCAAAGATTCACATTCCTCTGAGAGAGGAAATTCCTCCCCAGCTCAGTCTGCATTTGGTGATCCTTTATTCTGAGTCTATGCCATCTGGTGCGAGACTCTCCAATGTCAAGCCCATTAGCATCTGATAGGTTTCAATGAAATCACCTCTCGTTCTTTGAAACTCCAGTGAGGAGAGTCCCAATCTGTTTAACTTTTGTTTAGAAGACAACCCCTCCATATTGGGGATCATCCTAATAAACCGTCTCTGAATGAAATGATGTCTTTCCCCCAATAAGGGGGCCAAAACTGCTCACGCTACTCCAGATGTGGTCTCCCCAGCACCTTGTACAGTTGCAGTAAGACTTCCTGACTCTTCCACTCCAATCCCTTTGAAAAAGAGCCAATATTCCAGTCACCTTCCTGATGACCTGCTGCTAGCTTTCTCTGTTTCATGAACAAATGCCCCCAGAGTTCTTTGTGTTGCAGCTTCTTATAATTGTTTTTTATTTAAATAAAACTCTGTTCATTTGATCTCCCTTCCAAAATGAACTGCCCATTTTTCCATGTTATACTCCATTTGACCACTATTTGCCCACTCACTAAACTTGTATCTCTCTGTAAATTGCCTGCATCCATCTCACATTCCTGATGAAGGGCTTATGTCCGAACTGTTGATTCTCCTGCTCCTTAGACACTGCCTGACCTGTTGTGCTTTTCCAGCACCACACTCTTGATTCTGATCTCCAGCAGCCGCAGTCCTCACTTTCTCCCGTATCTTTCTCACAGCCTGTCTTTCCACTTTTTTGAGTGTTATCTGCAAATTTGCCGGCAGTACATTCACTTCCTCCATTATAGTGACATTCCCCAAGTGAACACTTAGATACATTTCCGTATAATGACCATTGGTTTAGCTCAGTTGTCTGGATAGTTGGCTTACAATGCAAATTTAAGCCAATAGCAGAGGTTGAAATGCCACACCAGCTGAAGATACAACAAAGGATTCTCCTTCTCTACCTTTCCCCTTGTCTGAGGTGTGGTGATCCTCAGTTTAAACCACCACCAGTTACCTCTGTCTAAAGAGAGATTAGGGTAAGTTTTCTTTATCTGTTCTGTCTGACTTGAAATAACTTTGATGTAGTTTTATTGTGCATTTTATTTCCTAAAGTGCTGCATACTTTTGCAACAAAAAAGTCATTGATACATATAAATTATCAAATTTTATGATTTAATAATTTAGTGTCATAATCTTCCATCACAACAGGGAATTTGTTTACACATTCTGTAAAAAAAAGCTATGAAGTTACTGCAATCCTAATGTCCCTGTGGAGATTTACAGAGAGTATAGATAACAGGCTTAATGAACTCCAAGTTTAATTCAGTCAGGTTCCTCATCGATGCAGAGCAGTGCAGTCTGAAAATGCATGGAATTAGTCACAATGTCAACGAGATATATTACGTGATCCTGGCCCTCATTGGTGTTCCAGGTAAGTGGTTTTACACAGAAACTGTGTCAATATGCTGCCCTGCTTTTACTGTGGGATTGATACTGCGTACAGACCTTTATTCAGGTACCGGATCACTTTTATCATCTTTTTTTAAAACGTCGAGTGATCTAATTTAACTCTGGAGCTTTGATTTATTGCCTTAGATACAAGTGGGGTTCTGATTGCGGTTTGTGTGATAGGGTTTAGGCCTTGATTCAGCATCTATCTGAATGATTATATTTACGATGTGGAGGTGTGGAGTGTTGGACTGGGGTGAACAAAGTTAAAAATCACACAACACAAGGTTATAGTCCAAAAGGTTTATTTGAAAGCACTAGCTTTTGGAGTGCTGCTCTTTCATCAGGTAGCCAAAGGAACAGCGCTCTGAAAGCTAGTGCTTCCAAATACATCTTTGGACTATATCCTGGTGTCATGTGGTTTTTAACTTTGCATTTACAGCATAGAATGCTCCCATTTCAATCTGTGAAAGAACAAATGATATTATCTAATCAGAAACAGAAATTACTGGAGACCTTCTGACAGCAGAGGTAACTTTATGAGTCTGGTGACCGTTTAACAAAACAGAATGTGTTCAAATAGCCCAGGTTTTGTTTTCAGTTGCTTCATCGCCCCACCTCATCCTGCACTCCTGCCCCCATCCTCACTTCCACCCAAATAGGACACCCAGAGGGCCAGCTGCACCTTGTCCCCTTGGCCGACTGAGGTCACTGCGCGTGATAGAATGCCTTGCATCTTCACAATTTTCGTAACAGGTTTCACCCAGTCGGACCTTAAACTATGCTCTCCTTTCACCCTCTCTCTCCAAGAGACTAGTCGTATCTCCCTCCCCGTCTGGCCTCTCTGTTCTTGGCCTCCAATGCTGTTGAACTGGCCATTCCAACAACATCGGCACTGTATTGTCACATTTTACCGTCCTGCTCCAACAGGGAGTGGAGGTGATGGGATTTCCTGCTGGAGTTGGAGATTCCACTTTGACAAGGAATTAATGGGCTGCCCCATAATCTCTAGGATCCCTGTGGCTTTGTTTGTCAAATTGACAGTGACCTGGGGCAGTGTTCTCACAAGACACGCTCTTTTCCTGATTAAAACATCCACATTACCGCTGGCCCATTGCCTAGCTCTTTCACCTCATTCACCTTACAGGAGAATCATTCACAGGTCCACCGAATTGTGAACCTCTCCTTTATAAATATCCCCTCTGGCTGGATAAATGTTGAAAACCAGCTCATTCCTGGTGTGAACCAGTTCAGAAACAAATTTCATCAACCTGGCAACTTCACTCGGTTTTTCTCCCGACTGGCGTCACCTGACAAGCTGTGTGTTTCCATTTATCTGCATAAACAAGTTCTTTAAAAAAGATCAGATTCCTAGCTCTCTGAGTATTTTCTTTCATTGTCAAGGATTTGCAGCTAAGTAACCAGAGGTGTCATTTGTGGATGAGGCATCAGGGAATCTCTGATGTAATTTCCATGTCTTTCGATCAAAAGAAATCGGTCACTCAACCGCGTTCCACCATCCAACAGGAGCATGGCTGATGCGACATCCCTCACATCCACTTCCCTGCCCTTTCCCTGGTCTTCTCGATTCCCTGACTGACCAAGGACCTTTATATCTCTGTTTTAAGTATATGTGTGGACTTTGCCTGTACAGTTCACTGTGGCAAGGATTTCGAATGACTCAGAACCCTCTGAGAGGAGAGATTCCTCCTCATTTCAGTCTCAAATTTGTGCCCCTTTATTTTAATACTTTGTCTTCTGGTCCTAGACTCTTCCATGAGAGGGAGACGCATCCTCTCAGTATTTATCCTGAAGCATCCTATGTCTTTCAATGAGACCCTCTCTCATTCTTCTAAACTCCAGTGAGAAGGTTCCAAACTTGTTTCACCTTCATCCATAAGATAATCCTTTCATGCCAGAGATCATCCCAGTATTCAGACTTTTTCCATTAGCGTGTTCCTGGGCATGTGGCTGCACAGCTCATTGTCCAGAAGTGTGATTGGAATGGGGTAACGTGGTGGACTGAGGATTGGAATGTTGGGTAGAAAGTGTCCAAATGTAATATGTCTGACCAGACTTAATTTGGCCAAGTCCCGGCATGATCTCAGATGCAACCAGATGGGATCCGGTCTGCAACATTGGGGAGCTTAGTTCCTCACACCTCTAAAGTGGGTGAGTTGTGGAAGTCAAAGAAAATCATTCCCCTTTGTCCAGACAGATAAGAAGGGTTCTTACATTTTCACTGATGCTGAATTTGCCTTCCTTCAGCTTCCTGTTTTCCCACAACGGGCTATTAAATGTTAGAACTGCAAAGCTCCTTAAATTCAAGGTTAGTAATATCACTTAAACTTATTAAGATATCAAACAGCATTCAGGAAGTGAAGTAAGGCTCATCGCATTAACATTTTGTTTGTTAAAGCTGAGAATAGGCATGTCTAAGAGGAACTAAAGTCATAAACATCATATTTAAACATCTGTTCTCATTAAAAGTTATGTCTTTTGTTTTGGGGGGCAGGCAGTGGACCAAAATGGACTGAGATAGTATGTTTGATTCAAACATTTTCTCTTCTGTTCCCACAGTAAATTTAGTGGCACTCGTGATTCTGTCTCAGGGAAGATGTGGTCTATCCTCCTGCACCACTTGCTATCTGGTGGCCATGGCAGCATCAGATCTGATGGTTCTTATCACGGAGGTTATACTGAGGCACATCAATGCTTATTATTTCCCATTATCTTTCTTGGATTTGACTCCTGTGTGCAGTATAATCTATGTCTTGTCAACAGCAGCCACCTCCTGCTCTGTTTGGTTCACGGTCACTTTCAGCTTCGATCGATTTGTTATGATTTGTTGCCAGAAACTGAAAACTAAATACTGCACAAAGGGAAATGCAATTGTAGTTCTATCAATAACCTGCACCCTGATGTGTTTAATACATATTCCTTTCTATTTTAGATATGAACCGTATGTAATACTTCACAACCTGCCATGGCTCTGTATTTCAAAGCCGAGTTATTATAGTGAGCCCAGCTGGGTGGGATTGAAATGGTTCAATACAGTTTTTTACCCATTGCTGCCATTCGTTCTAATTCTGCTGCTCAATGCTCTGACAGTCAGACACATTCTAGTGGCCAGTCAAGTACGTAAAGGACTGAGGGGTCAGAGCAGGGGAGAGAATCGCAGTGACCCAGAGATGGAGAGCAGAAGGAGGTCGATAATTTTACTCTTTACCATTTCTGGCAGCTTTGTAATTTTGTGGTCCATATATGTGATAAATTTCATTTACAATATTATTCCTGGAACTGATTCCAGCGATGACGATGATCCTTTCCACATATTGGAACAAGTTGGAGTTATGCTGGTGAATTTAAGCTGTTGCACAAATGCATTTATTTATGGGGCAACACAGTCCAAATTTAGGCAACAGGTCAAGAAAGCAGTGAAATGTTCTTTCACATAAATCAACATCATAATTAACAAATAGAACAGAAGAGAGTGTCCTAATGCAGATCCCAGTGTTTCCAAATGATGGGCGATGGATTGAAATATTAACTCAACATTAGCAAATATCTCCAGTGGCCGGTGTGAGGGATGGAAAAGTGAGGAGCTGCTGAGGAACGCTGTGTTGGACTGGTGCAGGTAGCATTGTAGAAGGGAAAACAATTGTGATACTGAAATAACTGCACAGAAGCCGGTCTCCTTTTATCTACATGTGCACAGTGCACTTGCTGTGGGCAGCCAGCTCCGAGTCAGTCCATGAGTGAGGAGGCTCTGAATCTTCTGTTTCTACCCGTCAGCCAGGACTCCATGATTGGCCCCAGGTTAACCGCCCCATACAAGGATTTCGTAGTCAATGAGATCCACCTGGTTCCAATCCGTACAGATCCATTCACGGAAGCATTTTACTTTGACAAAGGTAATTGACTTGTATAATATTAGCCAATGATTGCAATGAGATAATAACACACTCAGAAATTATTTAAGAGGTGGAGATAGCACTGAATAGATCTGCAGGATGAGCAAAAGATGGAAATCGGTTAGAGGACTGAAGCTACAGATGGAACAACGAGCAGTAAGTGGTGTCTTGGGGCAAGGGAAGGAAAGTAATAAGGATCAACATAGGTCAAAGAGTAAAGGGAAAAGGGCAAGAGCTGAGATTTGAAGTCGGGTTGTGTATAAGGGTTTCATCGCACCACACTTTACCCTTCCCCCATCCCACCCCTTCCCCACCAGCAGGTGGAACATCCACCATTTTTTTCTTCTCTGGTCATTATTAGCTTCTAGATACCAAGCAAGTTAAGAAATGTGTTCTGATAAAAATAAAATATTTCAGATGATGGAATCCCATGTGATATGCTTTGTTCTTATTCTTAAGGAGACTCTTTCGGAGGTCCATCAAACATCCCTCTCTTTCTAGTTGCTGTTGTTTCTGTCCGATCACAGAGTCCCTACGGTGCAGGAAGGGCTGTTTGGAACATTGAGTCAACCCAAACCCTGCGAAGAGCAACGCACCGTCACACAGCCCTCCTACCCCATCCCTGTGTCCCCACATTTCCCATGGTGAATCCACCTGGCCCTGCACACGAGGGGCAATGGAGCATAACCAATCCATGTCTGCACCCCTGCACCGCTCCTCCCCTCGCCCACACACATTGACATATCCCAAGGACTTGCCCCGGAATACAGGAGCAGGAGGAGGCCATTCAACCCCTTCAGCTTGTGCTGACATTCAATAGGATCATGGCTGAGCAGTGGCCTTATTCTTTATATCTGTCTTTGGCCCATATACTTTACACTGTGATTTAACAAAAACCTATCGATCTCAGATTTAGAATTACCAGCTGATCGAGCAGTCACTGTCATTTGTGGAAGAGACTTCCAAACGTCTCCTATCCTTTGTGAATAGAAGTGCATCTGAACATCTCTCCTGCACAGTCTAGCCCTAATTTTATATTATGACCCTTGTTCTTGAATTTCCAACCAGTGGAAATTATTTATTTTCACCTACACGATCTTTTCCTGTTAGTCCACTCCTCACATTACCTGCTACTCTGCTGCTTGCCTTGTTTTCCACATGAAGCAGAGCTCAGAAAATGTTGGCTTCCAAGGTCTCAGGCAATGGGGAACAGAGCAACAATAAGATAATAAAGAGAGAACTGGAAAAAGCCCCCAGATTACGTGTGCAATTGTGGGAAAGGCAACAAGACAAGACAAAAGGAAGAAAGAGCAAACAAACTAGGGTCACAACATGAACATCAATGAACTCAATGCTGACTCCAGAGGACTGTAGGGTGCCTCAGCAAAGGAGAGACAGTCATTTCTCCTGAGGCTGACCTGACCTGAACTGAACACACAACCTTCTGATCTGGAGTCTGACCCCTGACCAATCCTCAACTGATACATGATTTCAGTCTCACTGACCTCTGCCTGACCCCTGAGTTAGCCCTGACTAACCTCGGACTGACGTGTGAATGACTCTCACTGTCTCTGACTCCTCACTGACCTCTGTCTGACCCTTCACTCATTTTTGACCGACTCGCACTGAGGTCTGAAAGACAATAATCCCCTCCAATTCCCCTCACCATTCTGACATGGAAATATATTGCTGTTCCTTCACTGTCATTGGGTCAATATCATGGAATGTCCTCCATGATGACATTGGGGAGTCTACCTAAAGCAAACTAACACATACACACACATGTACAAACAAAAGGACTAACACCAACACTCGATGTGTGTCTCTGTGTCTATGTATGTTTCTGTCTGTCTGTGTGTGACTCACTGTCTCTGTCTGACGATCTGAGTGTGAGTGTGTCTCAGTGTGTGACTCAATGTGTGTCTCGATGTCGGTGTTCCTCTCTCTGTCTGTATCTGTGCAATGGGCTCTCTATTGTATCGGGTGTTATATCCATTAAATAGAGGGTTAACCTCCTTCTATCTGTCTCTCTGTATATCCTTCTATTTAATTTGATATGATGCTGTTGGTGATGATGTATGTGTGTGGGCCCACCTCTGCCTGCAATGGGACATCGTTTATGTGGCACGCCGAAAAGTGTGACACTGAAAAAGCACAGCAGGATCAGGCAGCACCATTGGGAAGAACACAGAATTTCATTGATTGTGTGGTCATTTAGCTCTGTCCATCACTTGTTGTGTACACAGGTAGCCCTGTTTTGTAGCTTCACCGGGTTGATCCTTCATATCCTGATATTCGGTGCTACTCTTTACACTCTTTAATGAACCAGGGTCGAACCTCTGGGTTGATGGTCATGGTCGAGTGGGAGATATACAGTCAGAGATTTATACAGCACGGAAACAGACCCTTTGGTCCACCTTGGCCATGCTGACCAGACATCTCAACCAGATGCAGTCCCATTTATCAACAGGTGTCCCATTTTCCTGTAAATCCTTTCTCTGCATATTCCCCCACAGATGCCTTTTCAAGGCTGTACTCACTTCCATCACTTCCTCTGGCAGCTTGTTTTATAAACGCACCACCTTCTGTGTAAAACGGTTGCCCCTCAGGTCCCTTTTAAATCTTTCCCTTCTCACCATAAACCTATGCTTTCTAATTTTGTATCCCCAACCTTCGGAAAAAGATTTTGGCTATTCATTCAATCAACGCCCCTCCTGATTTTATGAATGTCGACAAGATTATCATTCAATTTCCGGCAATGCAGGGGTAAAAAAAACTCCAGCCCCTCCTTCTACCTCAATCCCCACCCCCTGCATGTCAGATACGTCGGGCAGATTGTCTGTGAGTCATGCACAGTGTGTTTCTGTTGCTGCTGTTGTCCTACTGAACCTCATGGACACTGAGCTATGAGTTGCTCGATCTGTTTGAAGTCTCCTCCCTTTAGCACAGAGATAGTGCCACACAATTTGATGCAGTGCCTGTAAAATGTGGGGCAGGCAGATTGGTGACAATGCAGTCAATCTTGTTTCTTTTCCCATTTGTTGGTTCCCTCACCCCCTGCTCCAGCCCCAGTCCCGCAGCTGTGTCCTTTTGGACTGTTCCCAGCTCAGTCAGCAGGTGGAGCTGCTGAGCCTCTCTTAGTGATGGACAGTGAAGCCTCCCACACAGAGCCCATTCTCTGTACTTTCCATTTTCAACGTTGTGTTCAAATAGAGACATTCAAAAATGTTTCCGTGCCTGTGTTTAACCTAATTCCATGAGGCTTCATGTGATCTGGCAGCAATGTAGAGCACTTCCAGGGCACACTCCTCTTGATCCTATCCCACGGAGCTGTTACCTCTGCTGCCTCTGTCCTGCCTGTGGGAGAGGACCTGCCCTGAGATGATCATAATGTTCTGGGACATTGTCTGTAAAGTGGGATTGTGTGAACGTGAATATGTTCGATTATTGCTGGATTATGTGAGAAGTATACAATAAACATTTAACATCTCTGTATTTCTTTGAATCTTAAAAAAAATTCAAGTCAAACCTTATTTTTCTTTCGCAATTGAAGATGATTTAATTATTGTTCACTTCAACAGTCAGAGCGCATACCTAATTATTGCTCAATTTAATAACTGTAGTATCCCACTGATTATTGCTCAGTTCAAAAACCTCTCAGCAAACAGCTGATTCATATTCAGTGGAGTAAACACACTACCTTTACACTGCCATATCTATAATAAGTAACAGCCTGAATCCCAATTTACTCTTGCTTGACCACACTGACACCCCCAGGACAGTGGGACTGGCTCCGAAATATGTCCCTGCGGCTTCCAAACTGGATCTGGGCTATTATTCAAATATTTCCTCACAACAGACAAATTAGAAATGTCCCTGAACAAGGGGGAAGTGCATGAAGCAGATTGGTCAATGGACTAGCACAAGGCTCAATGCAATTATCACCATTCATACAAAAGACCTGCCAATGACCATGTCTCACAGGGTGGGCTGTTCTGACAACCGTGAGTGCGCCACATAAGCTCTGTAATTCTGTGACCTCAACAAGATCCTTTTTGATGTGTTCCAGTGTTAATGGAATACTGCAGCACATGGCGTTTTACATTGAATCTCGCATCAGCCATGTCCAGTGCATATCAGCTTCACAATACCAGTGTCCAAACCGAATTGTGCATCATCATTGATAGTTGACATGATCCCAGCCAACATTCTTATGTGTCACTTGAGTCAGAAATTTTATGCAGATGTTTTCAATATAGTACTGACCATAAACAGCAAAGTCGCATCCTTAAAGATGATAAATGCTTTAATCAAAATCTCTTGATTATCCAAAAAACAAATCCACCCATTTATTTTGTTCAACTTTTCGACTGAAATCTAATGGAAGCACAATGCACAAATGATGAATGTGTTTATTGCGCCCAGGATCAAATGATTATTTCACTGAAGCACTTTAAAAATATCCAACTATTTTTCCCTTGAATACAAACATCCCATACCTAATCATTTTCATGGGAACAATTGTTTCAAATTGTTTCCAAATGTTCTTCAGTCCAAATATGAGTACATATTAAATTGTTTCTATCTATCTCATGTGAGTAATCTGGTGTATGAATGACAGTATCCGTGTGATGCTATGTACTTGGCTGTGCCTCTGAAAGACTGACTGTTCCAAACAGCATCTCGCTTCAGCTGTTCACAACAACCGAGGGATGGCTTGCACCCAACCACCTGACACTCACATTTATGTGGCGTGAATGCTAATTGCCACTTTTCATTCCAAGCCTGGATATTGTCCAGGTCTCACTGCACTTGGATATGGAGTGCTTCAGTCTCTGAGTATTCGCAAACGCTGCTGAACACTGTGTCATCATTAGCCAACGTTCCCATACCTGACTCTATGATGGAGCGACTCATTGATGAAGCTACTAAAGATGGTCAGTACTGAAGATCCTGCAGAGATGTCCCGCAGTGGTAATGAATGGCCTTCAACAACCACAGCGTTCTCCCTTTCTGCCAGGGACAACTCCAACCAGCGGAGAGTTTCCAATGATTTCCATTCACTCCAGTCTTGTTCAGGCTCCCTGACATCACACTCGGCCTAATGCAACCTTGATGTTAAGCCCAGTCAGACTCACCCTACCTCAGGAATTCACCTCTTTCTGTCCATGTTTGAACCAAGGCTGTAATGAGGTCAGGAGCTGATTGGCCCTGGGTGATCCCAAACTGGGCATCACAGAGCAGGTTGTTGTGAAGCAGGTGTTGTTTCACAGCACAGTTGATGAAATTTCCCACGTCGTTTAATGATCGAGATCATATTAATGGAGCAGTAATTCGACGGGTTGGCTTTGTCCTGCTTTTTATGAATAGCACATACCAGGACAAATGTCCACTCCCTCAGGGAGGTGCCGGTGTTGTAGCTCAGCAGGAACTGCTTGACTAGGGGCTGCAGCACGTTCTGAAGCACATGCCATTTGTCCCATTGCTGGAACGTTGGCAGGGCCCCAGCCATTCCCCGCTAGATGATGCCCAGATGGATCAACCCATCAGCTTCTCTGTTTGAAGGTTTCTGTGAACGGGTTTAGCCCTATGTTTGCGCTAGTATATTGGGTTCGCCATTGTTGATTATTGGAGATATTTGTGGAGCTTCCTCCTGCAATGAGTTGTTTAATTGTTCACCATCATTCACGACTGAATACGGCAGCACTGCAGGGCTTGGATCAAATTTATTGATTGTTGAATTACTTAGTTCTGTCTCTCACACTCTGCTCATGCATGTGACGAATGTGTTGGTGAAGACCATAGTTTGGGTATTGTTATAGAGTAGGCGGAGAATGGTGACAGAATTCTGTGAGTGCCCAAATTTGAGGAAAATGTCCCATAGTCGCTCACAGTCAACAGGGTCGAAGGCCTTTATGTGATTGAAAAATGCTTTTGTTGCCATTCACTGCACTCTGCTTGGATTTGTCACGCATTGAAAATCCTGGCCATTCAATCCCTTGATGGGCCTCGGGGAGGAGCTCTTCAGCCACAGGAAGGAGGAGATTGAGGAGCATTCTGACCATGACCTTTCCCATGGCGGACAGCGGGGAAACCTCTATACAGTCGGACCTGATCCTTTCTTGAAGATGTTCACACTTACGGTCTTCTTGATATCTCCCAGCATACTCGGTTCATTCCATTCACAGGTGATGAGGTCGTGGAATCATGCCAAGAATGACTCTCCACGATACTTTGGTCCTTCCCAGGGGATTCCATCTAGGCTGTAGGTCTTATTGTTGAGCTATGGGAAGTGTTTTCACTCTCAGGTTGGGTTGGAGGTTGTGCTGAGATGGAGATGGGTCATGTGTTGTGGGATGTTGTCAGGAGGGCTTGTGTCCGAAGGCTGTGAATTACGGGAGGAGACCCTGGAAGTGATCTCACCAGTGAATGCGGACTGCCTCTCAATCTTTGATGAGCGACTCTCTGTTTTTGGCTCTCAGTGGTGTCACTCCCTTGGTACTTGGACTGCAGATTGCTTTGATTGTGCCAAAGAAGCTGCCCATATTGTGAATGTCAGTGAGTCACTGAATCTCCTGCTGACCCTCCCCACTCACTGCCTTGGTATCTTGATCATCATCAGGTCGTCTGTGAAGAGCTTCCTGAGAAATACTTCCTTCAGTAGGATAGTGATATTTCGAGGTTGGAGTGGAATGATTCTTTTGTCTCAGTCCATTGAGTCTAGATTCAGTGCAGAGGCACTGACGGCTGTGATGTACTGCTACTGTCCCAGGATCTGTTGGAGAGTTATGAGGCACGCAATTACCTCACACGGGGATTTGTTGAGACCTCTGGCCAGCTTGTTTCTTATGGTGAAGGTGATCCCATTGAGACACTTTTGCGGGAGAAAACCTCCACCTTGTTCTTTAAGGTAGCTTTCTCCTCACAATGGTTATGTCAATGTTGTAGTGCTGGGCGATAGCAGCAGGGTAACATTCAGGTCTAATGTTGTTGATGTTATCCATCAGGCTCCTGATATTCAGGCTACCTCATTTATTTGTGGGTGGGGCTTGGTTGGGATGGAAGCTGCCTGATTGTGGATTCCTTTAATGTGGAGTGGTGACTACACACCAACCACCACATGATCCCTACGGAGAGAGGTCAGGACCCAATGGCAGGGAAAATCTGAGACAACTGAAGCCAGGCTTTCGTTTAGGACCCTGTTGGTCCTGTTTAAACTGGCACAAGATAGAGAGTGCTTATGTTGGCTCAACATTTTGCAGGGAAGCCTGAGGCCTGTGATGAAGCTATGCCGCTGCTTTTGCCACTGAATTGGAGACAGTGTCAAAATTGCAGAAGCAATCTTTATTTAAATTAAAGGACAAAAAAATCCATTGGATGAAATATGTTATTTGAAAAGATCAACTTCTGCAGAATGTGTGTGTATAACGGGAGTGCGTATATGTATGTTTGTGCGTGCATGTGTGAGTATGGGTATGCATACGTGTATGTATGGGTTTATTGGTGTGCACGTGTGCATGTGTGCATGTGTGTGTGAGTGTGTATTTATAGCCAGAACAGAAACATGGGTAAATGTGTCAGCTTAATGTGCCAGGGTACAGGTTCTTTAGGTGGGTTAGAGGGTGTTGAAGGAGGAGAGGGGATATTACATTTTTGATGAAGGTGGGTATCACAGCAGTAATCAGAGATGAAATAACTGAAGGTTCATTCAGTGAGGCTTTGTGGGTGGAGCCAAGAAATAAGAAGGGGATGGTGATGTTATTGGCGTTGTATTATTGGACCACAAAGAGTCAATGTGAATTTGACGAACAAATATGCAGGGACACTGGAGAGACTTTCAGGAGCAATTGGGTTGTCAATGTAGGGTATTTGAATTTTCCGAACAGAGACTGGGACTACGATGATGTCAATGTTGTAGTGCTGGGCGACAGCAGCAGGGTGACACTCAGGTCTATTGTTATTGATGTTATCCATCAGGTTCCAGATATTCCAGCTCCCTCATTCATTTGGGGGTGGGACTTGGTTGGGATGGAAGCTGGGGCTGCCATAGCATTCAGGGCTTTGTTGGGGTGGAATTGGTTAAGTGTATTCAGGAAATTTTCCTCAAGCAGTTTATGGAGGTTTCGTATGTGGAAGGAGCAAAACTCGACCTTTTCTGTAACCCTTGATTTCACTACGGATCAAGAATCTGTCTATCGCAAATGTAAATGTACACAAAGACTCTGCCCACAGTTCTCTGGGCAAGGTGTTCCAAAGATTCACATTTATCTGAGAGAGGAAATTCCTCCCCAGCTCAGTTTTCATTTGGTCATCCTTTATTCTGAATCTATGCCATCAGGCGCGAGACTTTCCAATATCAAGCCCGTTAGCATCCAATATGTTTCAATGAAATCACCTCTCGTTCTTTGAAACTTCAGTAAGGAGAGACCCAATCTGTTTAACCTGTGTTCAGAAGACAACCCCTCCATATTGGGGATCATCCTAATAAACGGTCTTTGAATGTAATGATGTCTTTCCTACAATAACGGGACAAAAACTGCTCACACTACCCCCCAGATGTGGTCTCCCCAGCACCTTGTACAGCTGCAGTAAGACTTCCTGACTCTTCTACTCCAATCCCGTTGAAAAAGAGCCAATATTCCAGTCACCTTCCTGATGACCTGCTGCACCCTGTGTGCTAGCTTTCTCTGTTTCATGCACAAAGGCCCCCAGAGTTCTTTGTGTTGCAGCTTCTTATAACTGTTCTTCATTTAAATAAAACTTTGTTTATTTGATCTCCCTTCCAAACTGAACTGCCCAGTTTCCCATGTTATACTCCGTTTGACCACTATTTGCTCACTCACTAAACTCATATCTCTCTGTAAATTGTCTACGTCCATCTCACATTCCCGATGAAGGGCTTATGCCCGAACTATCGATTCTCCTGCTCCTTAGTCACTGCCTGACCTGTTGTGCTTTTCCAGCACCATACTCTTGATTCTGATCTCCAGCAACCACTGTCCTCACTTTCTCCCCATATCCTTTTCACAACCTGTCTTTCTACCTTTTTGAGTGTTATCTGCAAATTTGCCGGCAGTACATTCAATTCCTCCATTATAGTGACATTCCCCAAGTGAACACTTTGATAAGTTTTCGTATGATGACCATACATGACCATTGGTTTAGCTCAGTTGGCTGGATAGCTGGCTTGTAATGCAAAGTCAAGCCAATAGAAGAGGTTAAAATGCCACACCAGCTGAAGATACAACGAAGGATTCTCCTTCTCTACCTTTCCCTTGTCTGAGGTGTCGTGATCCTCAGTTTAAACCACCACCAGTTACCTCTGTCTAAAGAGAGATTAGGGTAACTTTTCTTTATTGTTCTGTCTGACTTGAAATAACTTTGATGTAGTTTTATTGTGTATTTTATTTCCTAAAGTGCTGCATACTTTTGCAACAAAAAATCATTGATACATATAAATTGTCAAATTTTATGATTTAACAGTTTAGTATCATAATCTTCCATCACAACAGGGATGGTTGCCAGAATTTGTTTACACATATTGGAAAAAAAAAGCTATGACGATACTGCAATCCTGATGTCCCTGTGGAGATTTACAGAGAGTATAGATAACAGACTTCATGAACTCCAAGGTTAATTCAGTCAGGTTCCTCATCGAGGCAGAGCAGTGCACAGAAAATGCATGGAATTACTCACAATGTCAACATGATATATTACGTGATCCTGGCCCTCATTGGTGTTCCAGGTAAGTGGTTCTACACAGAAACTGTGTCAATATGCTGCCCCTGGTTTTACTGTGGGATTGATACTGCGTACAGACCTTTATTCACATACGGATTTCTTTTATCACTTTTTTTTAAAACGTTGAGTGGTCTAATTTAACACCGGAGCTTTGATTTATTGCCTCAGATACAAGTGGGGTTCTGATTGCAGTTTGTGTGATAGGGTTTAGTACAATGATGTGTATTCTAGGCCTTGATTCAGCATCTATCTGAATCATTATATTTACGATGTGGAGGTGTCGAGTGTTGGACTGGGGTGAACAAAGTTAAAAATCACACAACACAAGGTTATAGTCCAACAGGTTGATTTGATAGCACTAGCTTTTGGAGTGCTGCTCTCTCATCAGGTAACCAAAGGAACAGCGTTCTGAAAGCTAGTGCTTCCAAAGAAACCTTTGGACTATATCCTGGTATCATGTGGTTTTTAACTTTGCATTTACAGCATAGAATGCTCCTTATCAATCTGAAAAGAAAAAAATGATATTATCTAATCAGAAACAGAAAATACTGGAGACCCTCTGACAGCAGAGGTAACGTTATGAACCTTGTGACCGTTTTACAAAACTGAATGTGTTCAAACAGCCCAGGTTTTGTTTTCAGTTGCTTCATCGCCCCACCTCATCCTGCACTCCTGCCCCCATCCTCACTTCCACCCAAATAGGACACCCAGGGGGCCAGCTGCACCTTGTCCCCTTGGCCGACTGAGGTCACTGTGCGTGATAGAATGCCTTGCATCTTCACAATTTTCGTAAAAGACTTCACCCAATGGGACCTTAAACTATGCTCTCCTTTCCACCCTTTCTCTCCCAAGAGACTAGTCGTGACTCCCTCCACGTCTGGCCTCTCTGTTCTTGCCTCCAATGCTGTTGAACTAGCCATCTCAACAACATCGGCACTGTATTGTCACATTTTACTGTCCTGC